>NC_051321.1:9952947-10240447 GCF_015220235.1 Choloepus didactylus
TAGTGATGAACGGAAGGTTTCCTTCTCTTTCCTTTATTTTTATGACAAAATAAATGCAAGATGGAAGGGGAGCTGGAGCAGGCATAATATTGTTTGCCATAGTGAAATTGTTTGCTATGGTTAGCCAGTGAAAGTATATAATAAAACGAAGTGCTACCCAGTAATAAAGAAAGTTAATTGAGACTATTTCTCAGCAAAATGTTAGGATTTTCCTAACTGTCATTCCCTATTCTGAAATGCAGAAGTGCAGCCAGTTGTGAAATCCCCGCAACTGGCTCGATTTGTAAACGCTCTCCTGCTGGGTTCCAACTTGGAAATGCCAACCTGGGAGCAACAAATTCTCCCAGGTGGGGCTGGGGGGAGGGCGGTCTCAGGGCTCTCCTGCCTCAGATGAAACCTTTGAAAGCAGAGCCCCGTCCCCCCTCTCCTCTCACTCATCGCTGGCTTTCTTTAACCTTTGCGATCATTTTTAGGCATATTAATGCTCAACTACGGAGACCCTTGGTCACTGCTGATGACTTCTCCCTGTCCATCTCCCCCGACTCAGGATATTCATGGCTCTGTTGCCACATTGGTCATCTCTGGCCAGCAAGGAGGCACGTATCGGCTCGCAGGGACCTCAGAGTGTGTGCTGGGCCCCGGGTCCCCTCCCAGGTGCAAAGCTCCAGTCCACGCATCCCCCCACCCTCCACCTTTTCTTTCCATGCACTTGCTTTCCCAGGTTGTTTCTAGCACCTTCCTGTGTTTCTGCTGGGCGGGGCGGTCCTCACGCCTTCACCCCAAGGCGAGGCCCTTTCTGAGGCACAGAAGCCCTGGACAGAAGCTCCAGCCCCCAGGTGCAAGCCTGCAGTGCACACCCAAGGGGTCGCCTGTCCTAGGTCCCTGCCTCACCCCCTCCAGGGCCAAATATGAAACAACAGCCAGAGGCCCCATAACTCCCCTCATCTGCACAAGGCTGAAATAAAGTTTAAAAATTAAAAAGCGTCTACAAGGCAGAGACTCCAAGGCTGGTAGGACTCCCCACTGGGGTCCCCGCTTGTGCCATCTCAGGCAGAGAGTTCGGGAGGAGATGGAAAGTCCTGAAGCCTCTCCCCGGCCAGGCCACATCATCTTTAACTCGTGCTGATGTTGGCTGCTTTCTCCTCGGCAACCTTTCAGGGTATCGCCAAGCTTCCCAAGTTCTTCTGAATGGCCTTCAGTGGAACAGGCCTGAACAAGGAGTCATTTATATTTTTAATGCTATGTGAAATTACACTCTGCAAAGCACCCGCTTCGACAACTGGCTGGGGCGGTGCAAACGCTCATTTGGGGAT
This sequence comes from Choloepus didactylus, assembly GCF_015220235.1. Lineage (NCBI taxonomy): Eukaryota > Metazoa > Chordata > Mammalia > Pilosa > Megalonychidae > Choloepus > Choloepus didactylus. The sequence continues at coordinate 9,954,261 of NC_051321.1, forward strand.
GCTTGTTCTGATACTTCGGAGGACAGAGGGTCCGTCCTGGCCTTTCTTTTTAACCCTGATGTGGAGGAAGTGAGGAAAGAGGGATTCCTCCACGTGTCCCCAATGGGGCATGAAGCCCGAGCTGACTGCCGGGGCCACCACTCAGTCCCTTGCACAAGCACACTCAATTTATTATGTCCTCGGCAAGAGCAGTCTCCCTGTCCCTTTACGAGTGCATTTCCCACGTCCAAAGTGACAGAAGCATGAGCAGGCAACAAAGAATGTGACTGTCATGCTGGGGCTGGAGCATTCTGCTCCCTTGAAAAATTACCCTGCAAAGTTAATTGATTAGAATGTGTAAGAAATGCTTGCTGTTATTCAAATGACGGTGAAAGTAGCCTCTAATGTTTCCAGTTTTACGAAACACTAAAATATTTACGCTCTTTTTACTTCAATCAGGGAGGAATGATTTGGGTCTGTTTAAAAGGAGAGAGAATTAAGGGAGCTGACATTGCTGGAAAGAAACAACGTTCACACGCACAATCGGAATTTAAATGAGAGTCTGCCGACGATTCTGATAGAATCGTAGGTGACTGTGGGTTCAAAAAAAAATCCAGCTGCAGAGAGCAGGCAAGACTCTTTGGGGTGATTGGCTTTATTTTCACTTTTCTGGGGTTAAAAATTTTGAGAACTTAAAAATGAGCTTGCTGCTCACTTCTTTCTCTCCTGTTTACGATTCCCACCGGATGGAGCCTTTCTTCCCTTCCTTGCTTCATGCAGCACGAGGGAAAGAGGACGGGTCGTTTTCGTCCCAAGAACAGCTAAAAGCATCACAGGAGTTACGAGCGCTGTGTTCTACTGAGGAGGAAAATATATACTTTGTCTTGAAAGTTATTGCTTCAATTACTTAGTAATTTCTTAAGCAACCTCAGGGTGGGCTTTAAAGAGGTGGTTTGAGGGAGGTCTGCGGAGACTCCTTCCCCGATTATGACCATTTAAACCTGTCAGAGTGGACGCGGACAAGCCTTTCGCCACTTACCCTGCTCCAGAGGCCACCAGGAGGGACGGGTATGTCCAGGACACCTGGCCCTGGGATTATCTCTGTCTGTGTTTTTTGTGATTTTAAGAACCATCCAAAAAAAAGAGAAAAGTATCATCAGTGGTGGTCATTTGAGAGGGTGGAGAGATGGAAGCCTGTGGTCGGGCACCCCTGGTGGTCATTCAAGGGCCACCACTCTCTCCCCCAATGCCGCAGCCACCCCGGAGCTGGCTCGGTAGATGCTGTCGAACCTGGCATGGTCATCGGCTGGGCACGTTTCCCTGCCCCCGTGTGCCCTCCCTGGCTGAATGCCTTCTCCAAAAGCCTTCCTGTGCTCGTGGGCAGGCTCAGCTCTCCAGGTGTCAAGGAGCAAGCCCTCTCAGGTGACCTTAAGTGATGTGGGAAAGGTTGGGTGAGAAAGATAAGAATAGCAGTGGCCCCTGCTGGCCCCCTGAGGCATGCATAGCTTGGGCATGGAAGGTGGTTTCAGGCACCTCTGAGCCTGAGCCACCCGGAGGCCTTGCTGTCCCTCAGAAGCAACAGCTACCCAGCTCAACACAAGGACTCTGCTATTAGCATAACTCAGCAACTCTCTGCTCCTCCTGCCCCTCTGTCCCCTGAGCAGTTTCCTGTCCTCATCCATGATGCTTTCTGCTTGGCAAAGCCTGTGATGACTCGTGCTTGCTGCTCGCTCACGGCTTCTACTCTTCCATGGCCCTGGCACTTTGTCCTTTCTCTCTTTCCCCCTTTCCGTTCCCTAAGATGAACTGTTAGCCCACAGTTCTCTGTAGATCTTGAATTCCAAGACTCCAGGTGACAGGCTCACATTGGTCAGTGGATTTCCCTTTTCTGTTGGGGAAGGTTGTCTCATCCTAGCTGCCAAGGCTTGCCTGTATATTGGGGGCCTGGCCAATTTAGCTGAAGCCAATATGGTAAAACCTTCTGTTTGTCTTGCTGGATGGCTCTCAAGAGGGCCAGATCCACACCCCACCTTCTGGGGCAGCTTCTCGCTCGGTACAGCTCAAGTTTCTCACTGCCGCTCTGTTTGTGCCCTTCTGCAAAAGCTAGATAGTTCCACGTAAACTGTGTTGGTTTTGGTGTTGGCTTTTTCTGACCCTGTGGCAGTGTAGCATCCAAAACTCTGTTTACCCTGACTCACTTGGGGAAATGTAGAAATAGGTGCCCAGGGCCCTGACAAATGTTATTGTAATTTGTCAGCCATTGTCTTTGGAGGAAGCCTTGTGCTTCCTACCGAGCCAGCCTGCAGCAAGACAAAGACAATGACTGGTATTGCTATGGGCAAGGGATGTTTGATTTGAGGCTTTCAAATGACAGAAACTCAAGGAGACCTTATTGAAACAAAATCAAGAAGGCATTGGTTCCCCTAATCCGAGGGAGGATTGGACTAGGAAGAGCAGGATGCTCAGGGACAAGTTGGAAGCAGATAAGCAAATACTTCTGATCCTTCTCTCCTTCCCTTCTCTCTGTTACTCTCTGCATGAGGACCAGCCAACACTTCTCTTTCCAGATCAGTTTTCCCCAGTGTATCAGTCAGGCTTCTCCAGGGAAACAGAACCAACAGGATATGTATATATGTAAATATCATGAAACGTATTATGGGAGTTGGCTCACATGACCATGGGGATTGGCAGGTCCAAATTCTGTAGGGCAGGCCACAAGTATGGAAATCCAATGAAGCTTTCAATGAATTCTCCAGAAGAAGCTGGGTGGCTGAAGGAGAGATAGGAATTCTTTTTTCTGACTGCTGAAATTGTGAGTTATCCCTTTAAAGCCTTCAGCTGATCAAATGGACTCCTCTCATTGCTGAAGGCAAACTCCTTTGTTGATTGTAGATGCAATCAGCCATAGATGCAATCGGCCATAGATGCAATCAACTGACAGATCATTTAAATCCATGAAATACACTGACAGTAACAATCAGGCCAGTGCTTGCTTGACCAAACAATTGGGCACCATGACCTAGCCAAGTTGACACGTGAAAGTAGTCATCACACTCAGGTAGTTGGAAACCTGACCACTGAAGACTTATGTTTTACTTCCACTAACAAGACAGTCCTGAAGCTAAATACCCAAAGGAGGTACACATTAGCCCAGCTTTGATCAGGTGTCTGCTCTTAGACTAATCAGTCCCTAAGGAAGAGAGGCTATTCTAGAAGAAAGATCTTCCCAGACAATTCCAGATATATAACCCAGTTGGCCTTCAGAGCAGGACCATTGGATTCAAATCCTAGCTTCACAACTTATAAGCTATGAAACCTTGGCAAGTTACTTAACTCTTCTATACCTCATATTCATCATTTACAAAATGGAGCTAGATGTGGGACCTATGACATAGGGTTATAGAGAGGACCAAATTAGTTTTCACATGTAAAGTACCTGGCACATGGTGAGAGCCCATGTTAGTTGTTATTATTTTGTTGACAGCAACTTTGAAAGTTAAGTCAGGCAGGAAAAGAATGGTCAAGGTTTTCCAGGCAGCAGGACCTCGATGTGCAAAAGCCAGAAGACAAGGTAGAGAAAAGGTCTTCAGAGAAGCATGAAAGGTGCTGCAGTTTGGAGCTTGGGGTAGATTGGAGGGGGCAGAACTGAGGGCCTGGCTTAGCTCAGGCTGGAAAGGCAAGATGGAGGCCAGAGCCCAAAGGGCCTAGAAGTTCTCGCTAAAGAGTAACCCAGCTCTGCCTCCACCTCAGTCAAGATCAGTCAAGATCAGTCAAGACCAAGCTCCACAATTCCCTTCTTTCCCATTTCCCTCGGTGAGGGAGGCCTTCCCAGTACTCCACTTAGGCCAACTGGGCTTCAGGTGACCCATCACGGAGGAGCCAGGGAGGAGCCACGGTCAGGATGGTTTCCTGGGAAGCCAAGGCTGTGTGGCGATTTGTGGGCAGGGTGTTCACTGGGGCGTGCTTTCAGGTACAACACCTGAACAGGGGAGCTGGGCTGCAAGGCGGCCACGACAGGGGCCTCTGGAGCTGGGATGGCCTGTTGTCCCAAATTGAGACAAGAAAATTGGGCCTTTGGACCCTCTCAGTGACCAACCAGAGGATTTGGCTGCCCCTTGGGAGGGAGCAAAACCTTGGGCAGAGCAGGCCCAGGGCCCTTCTCAGAGGAGAAGGCAGCTGGGGGCTTTCAGCAGCCAACACTCCCAGCAGCTGGGGGAATGAAGGCACCAGCCAGAAGGGGGACTCTAGGCAACATACCACAGCATCCACCTTTATCTTTAAGCACATCACCCAGGATCTGACACATAATTTCTAGCTACACCCCCATGTCTTCTCCTACCCCCTCCTTTGGACAAGTTCTTCTGCACCAAGTTCAGTGCCTCACATCCAATAATTCTTTATCCAATGAGTAAATGGTTCTGCAGCTTGTTAAATAACAGACGGAATTGACTCTTCAATGTCTGAAGGGAAACAAATAAGCTCTAAGTGCACCCTGACATGGTGACACTGCTTTCCCCCAGAGGCCTCCCTGGCCTTCCCAAGCAGGCCAAGCCTCTTCGGCATGTGGTTCCCACTGTGTCTTGAATGCCTTGGGATGCATTTTGTACCCAGCAAAGACTAGTAGATATACTTATATAATTTTCCAGGTTGCTAATGCTGCCATTATGTAAAATACCAGAAATGGATTGGCTTTTATAAAGAGGTAACACCTCCATGGAAATTATTCAATCAAATGTTTCACCCACAGTTGATTGAGTCACATCTCCATGGAAACACTCAATCAAAGGATTCCAACCTAATCAACACTAATAGGTCTGCCCTCACAAGATTGCATCAAAGAACATGGTGTTTTGGGGGACATAATACATCTAAACCGGCACAGATAATAAACAGAGCTATCCATCCTGTCAAATCTACAGGTTGCCTCCTCACTCTGAAGGCACCATCCGCCACCAAGAAAATTCACAAACCACTTCAAAATCAACATACAGTGGCAGCCCAGACAATGTTTGTGATATTGGAATGGGTGCATCCATATACCTGATCAACCTTACTTTCTCCCTCGCCCTCTGTCATCTGACAGTGCAGAAGATGTTCCAAGGCAAGGAAGTTTGCACTCCGGGGTGTGAAGTGGTGGACGTCCCCATTGGAGAGGGTTAGCATTTAATGGTGTCCAGAGAGCACCCAGGGAAAAGTCACTCTCCTTTATTCAGTTGAGCAGTGGCTCAACTTTTTTTTTTTTAAGGGGGGAGGGGCTATACTATGGTCTAAGAATAGGAAGAGGGTGGAGAAGGGTTTGTAGCAAATGTATGTTATCATTGTTATTATTATTAATATCTATGAAGTGAGCACCTACTATGTGCTGAATGGCAGGCAAGTCAGTCTTCTCTTGATGAAGGGGAAAATGTGGCCTCTGCTTCCTCATGTAGGTGAACCATGAAAGGACAGACACCATTGCTGCCACCACCCAATGACTTACAGCTCGTATCAAGAGATCTGATCATCTTGCAGTTCATTGCTGGGTTTTCTATAGCCTTTGGCTCATTTAGCCATCGAAACAACTCAGTGAAGTAGGCATCATCATACCTGTTTTAGTTTCCTAGGTTGCTCAAGAAAATACTGTGAAATGGTTTGACTTAAACAATGGGAATTTATTTGCTCATGGTTTCAAGGCCAAGAAAATGTCCAAATCAGGACAGGTCTTAATTCTGTTATTGGAGTCCTTTATTAGTGGAATGAATTCAGACATGAGAAGGAGAAAACCCCAGGAAGCAAGAAGCTGAAATGAAATGTGGAAAAGAAGGAAGAGACCAGGAGATGCCGCCGTGTGCCTTGCTATGTGACAGAGGAGACAAGGATCACCAGCAGCCAGCCCCAGAAAGCCAGCCTTTGGGAGAAAGTATCACCTTGCTGATGCCTCAGTTTTGTACTTCTCTTAACCTCAAAACCACGATCCAATAAATTCTTATTGTATAAGCCAACCCGCTGTATGGTATTGGTTTTAGCAGCTAAAACGTCAGTCAGCTAGCAGGTTGGCTCAGTCCCGTCCACTGACTGGGAAGGTCAGGAGCTTTGCACAGCAAGAGAGGAAAACAAGTCCTGGGACAGTGAATAATTAACATGCTTTACTAGTCAAGAGGACTGAATGAGAAATTCAGTTTCTCCAAGAATATCGGGATTCAGATGGGGTTGTTTCTCTGAACTGAGGGTAAACTGGTCATCTCATGATGAGGTGGAAACTTTGGCATCTTTGTTTCCTCATGTGGTTAAACGGAAAAAATCAAACAGACACTAACAGACCACCACTGCCACCATCCCAAGGGCCTCAGGTTACAGGCTCATGTCAAGATTGCTGGTGATCATGTTATTCACTACCTATATTATCTAGTAGGCCCACAGTGGAGGCTGGGGAGGGAGGAGGGGTAGGCAGGGAAGACTGAGACAGTGGAATTCAGCCAAATATAGTCATTTTTATCCCTCTCACAACTACTTGTATGAATAAATCTGGTTGGTTACTAAACAGAAGCTACTTAAATGTATTCAATTTAATTAAGCCAATTTTACTAAATGCCTCCTGTGTGCTAGGAACTATGCTAAAATCTGGGAATAGACAAGCAATCAAGAGGACATTGATCCTATCCTTGGAAAACTTAAAGTCTCATTTAGTAAGCACCTGCTGTAAGCTTTATTCATACTAAACCAGAAGGGATGCAAATACAAAAACAACATCTCTTCTAACTCTCGAAGGAATTACAGTCCATGAGGAGAATCCAGACACACTACAGGAGGCAACTGGTAAAGAAATGGAGAAGTTGGACTATCTGCACCCAGTGTTGGAGGGAAGCCAAGGCATGAAGAGCAACCACTGTGGTATCTGGCCTCCACCCATCCTCTTTCAGAGGCTCCCAGCACACTCTCAAAACATGGACAATCCATGGTGCCCAGTTATCTGTCCTTTTGGTTGTCCCCATCTGTTAGGGAGGGTTTTCACTTCAAGTTACAACAGATATTTGACCCAAGTTTGAATGATGCAACCTCTTGGTAAGGGCTGCTCTTCTAGGACAATCAAACTTCTTTTTAAGTTAAGAAGTTATAATCCTTTGATTCATTGCACTTCAGCTCTCACTTAATAGCCAAAGTTTCCAACAGAGTCCTGTTTAGTCCTAATCTAATTGGCCATGGGATTGTCTTTGGGTTTAGTCTATTGGATTACCCCTAAAGGAAGACTATCCATTAAACACATAGCTGAATCTGTCAAGAGCCTCAAAAAATTCATACCCTGTTGATCTAGAAATTACCCTTCTGAGGCTATTCCAAGGAAATTATTCTATGCACATTTAAAAATGTTTTGCACAAAGATGCTTATCACAGCATGCTTTATACTAAGAAGCACTTTAAAAACATCTAAAATACCCAGGGCAAGGGAAATGGCTAAGTAAATTATGGATAGTCCACACAATGGGATATTTGTAGCCATTAACATGGTGTTTATAAAGAAAAAGTTTTCGTAACCTGGTGAAACATTTGTGCAATAATGCTGAGGAGAAAATAATCAGGGTGCACAATGGTAAATAGAGTTTCAGCTCAACTGTAAACTATTTACATAGAAGGAAGGTAAAAAATTAAAATACTAAAATAGTTATCTCTAAAATGTAGGATTATGAGAGGTGTGCTGGTTTAGATATATTATGTCCCGAAAAGCCATATTATTGAATACAATCTTGCGAGGGAAGACTTTAATCTTTTGATTGAGTGTCTCCATGGAGATGTGACCCAATCAACTGTGGATGAGACCTTTGATTAAATAATTTCCATGGAGATATGGACACTGCCCATTCAGAGTGGGTCTTAATTAAATCACTGGAGTCCTATAAGAGAGCTCACAGACAGAAGTTGCTCAGAGCAGCTGAGAGAGTCTTTTGGGGAGACATTCGCTGATGCTTTGAGATGCTTAGAGACGTTTGGAGATGCTAGCCTAGTGTTTGCTCTGGAGAAGCTAAGAGAGGACCCCTAACACTTATATGCACAGGAGTTGGAGAAACTAAGAGAGACAGAAGCCCAGAGACATTTTTGAGACAGACATTTTGAAACCAGAACCCAGGAGCAAAGGATCAGCAGACACCAGCCATGTGCCTTCCCAGCTAACAGAGGTTTTCCAGATGCCATCAGCCCTTCTTCAGTGAAGGTATCCTCTTTTTGATGCCTTAGTTTGGACACTACTATGGCCTTAGAACTGTAAATTTGCAACTTAATAAGTCCCCTTTATAAAAGCCAATCCATTTTTGGTATTTTGCATAACAGCAGCATTAGCAAACTGGAACAGGAGGTTTGCATTCTCTCTTTGCTATTCTTTTCTGTGTATGACAAGTTTTCCATAGTGAGTATGTTAGATTTATCATCAGAAAATTAACATTTTTAAAGGAAGCAATAAAATCAGCCAAACAATCTTGGTGTTCTTTGTGGATGGGGTCTGATCTGCCAAACTCAGCTGTTTAAATGTGGGACAGACACAAAGTCTCTGTGAACTATCATTGTTATTCTTTAAATCATTAAATTCATGTTATAATTGCAATTGCTCTCTCTAAATTGGCTGTTTATTCAGTTAATGACTTTTTTGTGAGCCACTTTTTACAAATAAGGCTGTTCCTAGAATTTGCTAATAATTAGGGAACTGCTCCAACCTCCTAATGAAAAATAAACACTATTAATAATGCCTGTCCTGACTTTAAGCCATGTTGGTTTTGTGTCATTTACTTTGGGAATGGGTAGTAACAACCCTCAAGAAACGCATTTAGCTTACTGATTGTTCCTATGCATCGTTTGCTAATCTCGTGGTGGGGAGAAAACATTATGAGAAGATGAAGGAAAAAGACTCTATCCTTCTTCTTCATATTGGTTTCATTAACAATTATCTCCTAATGGTCTTGCTAATTTAGTTATTTTTATTTTGTTCATGCACATCCTCCTCATAAGCAAAACCTTGCTCCAAGACCAAGACACACAGGCTACAGTTGTCTCAGTTTGGGATTATGTACTTGTCCTACAGATGTCACCACTTCCTCAGGAAGCCTTCTCAACACCCAGAGTTGGTCAACCCACCAGTTCTATGTACTTTCTTAGTCCCCTTGCTGCTCCTTCATATCACGTAGCTCAAGCCCATAAAAGGTCTGTGGGACTGGTGACCTGATATCTGTCCCTCTCCTGGAATGGAGATGCCCTAAAAGCAGGGCTTGGTTCACCTGTACATCCTTGGTACCTGGATCAGTGCTTGGTACCTGGTGCAGACCCAAGAAACTGTTGGATGGATGAAACAAGAGCACATAAGAGCGTCCTAAAAGAGCCAGTGAGGAAGGTATGAGTTTCAAAAAGGTATGGTTTAAGCTAGAAGTATCAAGAAGGGCAGTGGGAGGAAAACAGGTGCCCTTCTAAGGAACCAGTTGATGGGCAAATTCTTTAAAGGCCCCTCTGTAGAGACCCAGGGATGAATGTGCTGAAACATCCTAATACCTCTGGGCTTTGCCTTCTTGCCCCAACCTAATGCATCCTGTTCTGGTTTGCTAAAGCTGCCAGAAGGCAAAATACCAGAAATGAATTGGCTTTTATCCAGTAAAGGGGATTTATTAGGTTACAAATGTACAATTCTAAGGCCATAAAAGTGTCCAAACTAAGTAATCAACAAAAGGATACCTTCACTGAAGAAAGGCCAAAGGCATCCGGAACACCTCTGTCAGCCAGGAAAGCATGTGGCTGGTGTCTGCTGGTCCTTTGCTCCTGGGTTGCATTGCTTTCAGCTTCTGATTCCAGTGGCTTTCTTCAAAATGTCTCTGGGCTTCTGTGTCTCTTAGCTTTCCTCTCTCAGCTCCTGTGCATCCTTGCTTGTTTCTCCCAGGGCATTTCTCTCTAAGCATCTGGAGGTCCTCTCTTAGCTTCTCCAGGGCAAACTCTGGATTTCATCTCTTAACTTCTCTCCTGGTTCTGCTTTCAATGGCTGTCTCCAAAATGTCTCTGGGCAGTTTCTAAGCATCTCTGGGTCTGTGTTGGCTCTAAATTCTCTTAAGGACTCCAGTAAACTAATTAAGACCCACCTTAAATGGGCAGGGTCACATCTCCATGGAAATAATCTAATCAAAATGTCCCGCTACAATTTGATGGATCACAGCTCCATGGAAACAATCTAATCAAAAGATCCCACCCGCAATAGGTCTGCTCCCACAAGACTGGATTAATGAACATAGTCTTTTATGGGATACATAACAGATGCAACCAGCACATGCCATTTCACATGTGAATTATGATGGGGCAATATTGCAACAGGTCATTTTGCAAACAAGTTCCATCAGTTGCTAAACCACTAATGTGCCTACACAAAACAAAGATAACTAAATTAGCAAAACATTTGTTGGGAGTCCAAAGAGCTTAGCAATTGAGAATCTGAGCTTTGGGGCCAATAAACTTGCGTCTTAATCCTACCAAGCAGTTTACAAGTTGTATGTCTGTATTAGTGAGACTAAAGCTATAACTAGCAGCCCCCAGTTCTCAGTGGCTCAGCATAGTAAAGGTTTATAGTTGCTCCTCATTATTTGAGAGGTCTGTATTTGGAAAGTTGCCTATTCTCTACACTCTATTTGTAACTCTGTATCAATTCAGCGCTCTGCAGTCACACACCAAGGTGTGCAGACTGATGACAAATTTTAATTGCTTTGACCCGTGCATATTCCTAGCTGAGGTCAAATAAGATAACCCTCTTCTTGTTTCAGCTCTCAAATTGTAAACAAGTGTCCTTTTCATGGTATATGTAGTGCCTTTGGGTCTTTTTTGTTTCTGTGTTTGTTTTGTTTCTTTTGCATTTTTGTGCTTTCTCTTGATGATTTCGCTGTTTTAAACAGTCTCCAAGCAGAGTGCTGAAGTGAGTGCCGTCCAGTATTCCTAAGTGCAAGAAGTCTGTGATGTGCCTTATGGAGAAAATGCGTGTCCTAAATGAGCTTTATTCAGACATGAGCTGTTGTGCTGTTGGCGGAGAGTTCAATGTTAATGTATCAATGATGTATAATAAATAAGATATATTTAAACAGAAACACACATAAAACAAGTTTGAATATTGATTGGTTGGTGAAACTGTTGTGCCCAGAGACTCCCAGGAACCAAATCCTGTATCTCCCCCAGGAGCAAAGGATAAATATTTGCTGATTCAGTGTCCCAGAGACTTACAGAACGTGACCACCACAAATACGGAGAATCAGCTGTATTTATTTGATCAAGTCAGTCCTCAGAAGACAGCCCTCTATCTGTGATGCAGGGATCCCTGGTTCTTCCTTATCTTCTGGCACCACCCTCTTCTGGGGTCTCCTCAGAGTCATCCACTGAATCTGCTGAATTCAGCCAGCTGGTAAGGGAAGAGGGAGTGTGGAGAATTGCGTGCAATGTTTTATGGCCAGGTCTGGAAGTGGTGAACATCTCACTGTTGGCCAGAACCCAGGCACATAGGACCCTAACCCATAATTACAAAGGAGGCTGAGAAATGTGGCTTTCCTGTGTGCCCAGGAAGAGGAAACAGGCTTGGTGAGTGTGCCAGTTTGAATATATTATGTCCCCCAAAAGACCATGTTCTTTGATGCAATCTTGTGAGGGCAGAAATATTAGTGTTGATTAGGTTGGAGTCCTTTGATTGAGAGTCTCCATGGAGATGTGACTCAATCAACTGTGGGTGAGATCTTCGATTGGATAATTTCCATGGAAGTGTTACCCACCTATTCTGGGTGGGTCTTAATTGAATCACTGGAGTCCTATAAAAGTGTTCACAGACAGATGGAGGTGCTACAGCCAAGAGAGACACTTTGAAGAACACACAGGAGCTGAGAGTAGAGTTGGAACACAGCCTGGGATCAGCAGCACCAGCCATGTGCTTTCCCAGCTAACAGAGGTTTTCTGGATGCCATTGGCCTTCCTTCGGTGAAGGTATACTTGTTTTGATGCCTTAGCTTGAACTCTTTCATGGTCTTAAGACTGTAACTTTGTAACCAAATAACCCCCCTTTATAAATGCCAATCCATTTCTGGTATTTTGCATAATGGCAGCATTAGCAAACTGGAACAGTGGGTATCTGGCCAGCCTCTGCCACAATGCATGTAGACTACTTACTTCTCTAAGCCTCGGTTTCCTCATCTGTAAAGTGGGCTTACTCATAGAAACTAATCTATAAGGTTGCTCTAAAGCTTAAGATAAAATATGTGAAGTCCTGTTGGGACCATAAATTATGCTCAATGAAGATATTATGATTATTTCTCATGACCATAATATATGCTCAGTGATGATATTAGGATTATTACTATCATTGGTTAGTTCAGAAATAATTTGGGGGGCATACAGAGCAGAGAAAAAAGAAGCAAACCAAATGACTTAATCAGTTTTGAAAACTGTCGCTTTCCTATTGGCCTAGAGAAGAATTAAAGAATCAGCATCCTAGGGGAAAGTCACAAAGTGGAGAGAGTGAGGATTTAAGAATGTGCAGGCCTGGGGCTGGGCACAGCTGTGAATCATTGAGAGGGTCCCTTCCCAAATCTGAGCATTCTTCTGCAAAAACATGTCAATAATAACTGCCTGCCCTACCTATCTCTAGAAGATGTTTGGAGTCTGAAATGGGACGTAAAACTTTTAGCCTGGGAGTACAGTTTAGGAAAAGCAAAGGACTGCCACAGAGATGAAATCCAGGCGGGATCAGGTTCTAAGAAGCCGTGTGAAGCTGTTATTACCTAGAACCAAAGACATACTTGGAAAATACATTGGGGGGATCCTGCTGGAAATCACCACACCAGCTTTTCCTCTAAGCACTGGATACTGCATTGGCTTGCATTTAGGAGCTACATGGTAGAAATATCTTTGAACTGTATAATCTCTTCAGCACGGTGAGCTGTCCCCACTGGTGGAGGCTGACAGCACAGCCCACGGGAACCGAGACAGCGAGGGACAGCAGAGTCACTGCTCCCATCTTAGCTGCACTCCAGGGCAAACCTCCCCGCAGGATGGAGACAGAACTACAATCTCTCTCCTTTTTCCCCCTCTCTTTTTCCCTCTTACCCTTAAAGGCAAATAGTTGAGATCACATAAATTAAAGTATGGCACATAAAGCACAGTAACCCACTGTACTTAAATCTTCCTGGTGGTGGTTGTTTTATTTGGATTCCCTTTGCTCAAGAGAGAACTCATTAGCTCCTTGCTTGTGCAATCCTATTGTAAAAGGAGAATCCATGCATTTCCACTCTCCTCCTGGAAGCTGCTTAAGGACATGCACCTCCACAGGTTGAATAACTAATCTAAGAAAAGTGATTTTCTTCTGCAAGGCAACAGCAAGTAGCAGCAGTAAATCTGTGCTTGCAGAATCGGGGGCACCTGTATGACTGCAAACTCCTTTTATTCCCTTTTTCTGGGAGCAGTATCCATGTCTGGGTTTACTTGGTACCTCTCTAGCCACCAGCTAAATTCTCAAAGAGGCTTCTTGGGCAGTAGCTAGACTCATTGCCCCTGGAATTTGCCATCTTGCATCAGGGACATGGGTAAAACTTACCTACAAATTCATTTTTCATGGACTTTTAAAATGGATTAAAATCAGACCACTTGGCAGCACCATTTTAATAGCTTCACTCTGTAGTGAAGTCAGCAGCTGGAGGTGGTTTCAGTCCTCACAGCTGGCCATTTACAGTCAGCTAAAAGCTTTGCATGTCTTTCATAGTAGGAACCTCGACTTTGGATGAAATGGATTACCAACGTGTGTTTATGCAGTTGTAGAGTGACCCAATTTGATTTTATCACAACAAATATTGAGGACCCAGGAATGCCAGGACCAGGGTATTCAAAAGGGTGTTCAAAATCATCAAACTCCAATTGCATCCTGCTCTGGTTTGCTAATGCTGCCAGAATGCAAAACACCAGAAATGGATTGGCTTTTATAAAGCGGGTTTATTTGGTTACAAAGTTACAGTCTTAAGGCCATAAAGTGTCCAAAGTAAGGCATCAACCACAGGGTACCTTCACTGGAGGATGGCCATTGGCATCTGGAAAACCTCTGTTAGCTGGGAAGGCACGTGGCTGGCATCTGTTTTCTCCCAGATTGTGTTTCAAAAATGGTGTTTCCAAAATGTTGCTCTTGAGGAGTTTTGTCCTCTCTTAGCTTCATCTCCTCTTCAAAATGTCACTCTCAGTTGCTCTGAGGTCCCTCTGTTTGTCAGCTCATTTTCATGGCTCCAGTGATTTAATTCAGACCCACCCTAAACTGGAGGGTAACACCTACATGGAAATTATCCAAAGTTTTGCCCACAGTTGACTGAGTCACATCTCCATAGAAACACTCAGTCAATAGATTCCAATCTAATACATCTGCCCCCATAAGAGTGCATCAAAGAACATGGCATTTTGGGGGACATCCAAACTGGCACACATCCTAAGTACTTAATTTCCAGCTTCCTACATGCCAACCACACTCTGATTCTGACCTTGACTGTAGCTCCAATGGATGTCCAAGCCAGTGAGGCATTAATAATGATGATGGTAACAACAATGATGATGATGATGATGATATCAGTAGAACCTCTTTTTAAGATGTTTTTTATCCAAATCCAATATTTTTCCAGAACTTACTGTCGATCAATTCCTGAGGACGCCAGAACTCTTAGGACTTCTAAGTATAACAAAGCTATAATTAATCAAGATAATTGATCCCATTGGCCCAGGAAGTGAGTGACTCCAGCTAGCCAAAAAAAAAAAAAAAAAAAAAAAGGAGGGCAAAAAGAAAACAAGGTGATTTCCAAAGAAAATAATTTTGTTCTCCCTCTGGTGACATTGGAGAGGAATGTGGTCATTCAGGTGTTGGCCTCAGGTAAGGAAGAGCCTCAGGTACCCTGGAGAAGGCACCCACACCTCTAGGAGGGACCCTGCATGAGCAGAAGCAAGGAGAGGCTGCTGAAGTGGGCAGAGCTGAGCGGGCATCTCTGAATGTTGCCGCCACCATGTGCTGGAGCCCTTGGCCACTAAGAAGCGAAATGGAGGAGCCCATGTCTGCTCAGGAAAAAGAAATCTCAGTGGCTGCAGGCAAGGGACTCCATTCATTAGGTGAAGGTCACCTTGAAATACTGGAGGCTTAACTTCCACTGCAGGTTTGGTGTGTGTATTTATAATGTGAGTTAAAGATCTCAATATAGCTTTGGGATAAGAGTAATTTTCTAGTCCTTCTGAGAGCATTTCCAGGAATGCTAGAGAATGGGAACTCTCTCTCCTGAAAGTATGCAATTAAACGGATCACCTGGGGGGATCATGAAAAACCCTGTGTGCATGAAAGTGCCTTTGCAGCAAAAGGCAGAAGGGGGCACAGAGGCGATCCTGGGGGTCTCGTGTTGATGTTCATGTGTAGCTTCACGACAGGCATCAGGAAGCAAAAGGCCGGGAGCCAGGAACAGCCTGAGTCCACCACCACGGCAATTACCAACTGGGCTGGAGCAGGGGGGAGGGGGTTGCTATTGGGTTCTGGATCATTGCACAAAACTAACATGTAATAAAAATTATATAAATATAAGAAAAAAAAAAACCCGAACTATAACAGGGTTCCACAGCCCAACACAGAAGCTAGAGAGAGGCTTTGAGGTCCTGCTTTCACCTCCCCCTTCCCCTGCCTCCATCTCTACCACCCACCACCCCCTGGGAAGCCTGAGTCCAAGCTGGTGTAGCTAAGGGTGGGAGGGGCTGCAGCCCTAAAGCAGCCCCCACACTTCTGGGCCACTGTTCCTTCCACTCCATTACATGTGCTTTTAGGGGCAAGTTTTTAGACAACAAATAGACTCTATGTCTTACGGGAAGTTCCCCACGAGGACTTCTTTTAAAAATAATTCACTATGATGTATTTATAACACAATTGACTCTTTAAAAATTATGCTTTTCTTCACAAAGAGATCCATGGCAAACACCAAGGTTTATTGGCAGAAAAGACCGCTTTACATCCTAATCTTGTCTAATGTGAACTTGTACATTCTAAAGGAGACAGAGTGTCTTGACCTTTCACCTCGACCAGGTTCCCAGTCTGGCAGTTTATCAAAACTGTCTGGGTGGCTTGCTAAGAGTCATGGATTCCAGGTCTCCAAGCCAGGCCTGCTGAATCAGAAGCTATCGGGGTGAGGCCCAGGAATCTATATTCTAGAATCTTCCCTGGATGATTCTGATGTAGTCAGCCTGACCCTGGTTTGATGACCACTGACTGGGGCCACGGCCGATATCATAAACAACACCTGAGTGGAAGCCAGCAATTGCACACAGCAGGCTGCCCTAGGGGAGGGATGCAAGCACGCCCACCACGCAGGCAAGAACGATTCGTGACGATGACTGGAGAGGGGGAGAAATAAATCACTTCATCCCCCAAATAGCCAGTTTCATTTTTGACTGTGTACCCTGTTCAACAGTTTTAAAAATATTTAAAACATCACTTTTGCATCCAGTTTCTTTCTGGGATGACCAAAAGCTGTCAGTGCAGGGATATGATTTGCCTCCGAAATCATATGCCTTTAATTTCAGGAATCTTCTCCCCTCTTCTACCTCCACTCTTTCTCTCCTCATGCACATGGAGTCCCCAAGGCTTGTTGAAGCTGGGGAAAGGACACATTGAATTTATTTTATTTTAGATCTCTTTTATCCTCTCTCTCCTCTCCTCAAAATAAAAATTGATCTCCAAGGAGCACAGATATTGGCTTAACTCGTTCTGAATTACTCTAATCTCAAGTGACTCTTCGTCACTCATCATTTTACAGGAAGCAAGTAAGATACCTATTATCCTGTTATCTCCTCCTAGAAAAGAACATTCTTGCAGGAACTTACTGTTCTCGTTTGCAGCACCCTCAGCAGCCGGGCTTCAGATGCTCTGCAAGAACTTCACGGGGAGGGTTGCAGACTCCCCATCTCTTACGCAAATGGAGGGAGAACCGGGTTTCTCACCGTTAGCCACACCACATGGCCACGTGTTGCCCCTCCGAGTAGCAGGCTGGGTTCAAATCCTGGCTCTGCCACTGGGTCACACGGAGAAGCCATTTCATCCAGGCTTCTGGATCCCACTCTATAAAATGGAAATGATGGCCCTCTGGTACTGGGATTGTAGGAGTCACGTGGAAAAATGAGGGTTTTGGAAATAATATAGCTCTATGTTAAAAGTCTATGGTTTACATTATATTTTAATTAGGGTAACTAAATAAAATACAGGACACCCAGTTAAACTTGAATTTCAAATAAATAAAGGATAATTTTTAGTATAAGTTCATCCCATGCAATACCTGGGACATACATATATCCCAAATACATATTATCCATTATTTACCTAAAATTCAAATTTGACTGGGCATCCTGTGTTTTTGTTTGCCAAATCTGGCAATCCTAATTCTAACAGAATAATTTGTTAACAGGGGTAAATTAAGTTTCCGGACAGAGAAAAGAACATGCTGACTGTTAGGGAAAAAAACAGCTTTATTGAGATACAATTCACATACCATGTTAATTCATCCAATTTGATTATTTATGTATAGAGTTGTGTGGCCATCACCACAATTTAAGTTTAGAACATTTTTCTCATCCCAGGAAGAAACCTTGTACCCATTAGCAGTCACTCCATCCCCCCACCCGTCCTCCATTCCCCGCCCCTCACTCCCACTCTAGGCAACCAATAATCTACTTTCTGTCTCTGTAGATTTGCTCATTTTGGACATTTCGTATGGGTGAAATCATACAATATGTGGTCTTTTGTGACTGGCTTCTTTCACCTAGCTTAAGGTTTTCAAATTTCATCCATATTGTTTTATGTATCAATACTACATTATTTTTTACTGTTGAATAATATTCCATTGTATGGATATACCACATTTATCCATTCATCAGTTGATGGAAATCTAAATTGTTTCTACTTTTTGACCATTATGAATAATGCTGCCATGAACATTCATGAACATACTTTCGTGTAGATGTATACTTTCATTTCTCTTATGTAGATACTTGAGAGTGGAATCACTGGGTCCTATGTTAATTCTAACTCTAAACATTTTGAGGAACTGCCAAACTGTTGTCAAAAGCAGCTGCACCATTTTAAGTCACCACCAGAAATTGACGAAGATTCTAATTTCTCCATAGCCCCCACCAACACTTGTTATTCTCTCTTTTTTTTTTAATTTTAGGCATCCCAGTAGATGTGAAGTGGTATGTCATTGTGGATTCCATTTGCATTTCCCTAATGGCTGCTGATGTTGAGCATCTTTTCATGTGCATGTTGCCCATTTGTATATCATCTTTGAAGAAATACCTATTTGAATTCTTTGGCTATTTCTTGATTAAGTTATTTTTCATTTAATCATGAAGTGTAAGAGTTCTTTACATATTCTGGCTATAAGTCTTTCATCAGATATATGATTTGCAAACTCTCTTCACTTTCTTGATGGTATTGTTTGCAGTACAAAGGTTTTTAATTTTAATGAAGTCCAATTAATCTATTTTTTCTTTTGTTTCTTGTGATTTTGATACAATATCTAAGAAGTCATTGCCAAACCCAAGGTAACAAAGATTTGCTCCCATGATTTCTTCTACCACTGCTTTAGAAGCCAGAGTCTTTCACATAAGCTACTTCATCTTCTAAACAGCCCATGAGGGGGGCAGCATTGTCTTGCTGATTTTATAGATTTGGGCACTTCACCCCTGAAAAATGTGTGGGTCTAGACTTCTGTTCCTAGCAATATGGAAGCCTGTATTATCCAAAGGGCTGTCCTGCTGCATTTGCTGCATCAATAAACTTATAAGAAGTAAGATAAATGTCCAAAGATCTCCCTCCTTGTGCCCCTCCCCCAAAATAGTGAAACAAACCTGAGCCAAACAGGATCTGCAATAAGCAAACAGAAAGATGGAGTTTCTCTCAGGGCAAACACCATTATCAGTTCTGCAACTGGGACTAAGCCATCAATAAGATGAATGAGCTAAGTCTAAGACTGACATATGAAGTTAGGAATAAAAGTTAATGCAAAGTCTTTCTGGAGGAAAGCATCCCCTATTAGATCTATGGGATTACTACCAATTAAGAGCATGCAAATGTGACCCCACAATAAAAGATAACCAAGCACAGAAGAAAACAAGGCAACATTATTTAAAGTTAGCATAGACATTAAAAAAAAAAAAGCCAAACCTAGACCTCCAATAATTCAGAAATTGGAATTATTAGACAGATAACATAACTGTCTGTTAACTGTTCAAGGAAATTAAAATTGGAATCACAAAAATAAGCAAGCAACAAAAGACCATCAAAATAACCAAGGATGGTTGAGAAATAACCAAATAGAACATTTAGAAATGAATTTACTGTTGAAATGAGAAATGCAATAGATAGGTTAAGCAACAGATAAGATAGCTGAAGGCAGATCTGTGAGCTGGAAGAGACCTGGAAAAACTTACCCATAATGTAGCACAGAAGGCAAAGAGATGAAAAAGAAAAGAAAAAGAAAGAAAAGAGAGGTTAAGTATATGAAGGCTAGAATTAAAAGTTCTAAAACACACCTAATTAAAATACCAGAAGGAAAGAATAGAGAAAATGGAAAAGAGATACTTTTTTCAGATAAAATAGCTGAGAAATTGCCAGAACTGGTGAAAGCCATGAATCCATAGATCCAGGAAACATAACATATGTCAAGACAGAAGAGCAAAGAAGAGACTCATTCCTAGACACTCTACATTGACACTGTAGGACACAAAAGAAAAACGGAAGATATTAAAAGAAGACAGACCATGCACAAAGGAACAATTAGACTTATCAATAGTGACCACAGAAACCAGAAAATAATGGAATAAAATCATTTCAGTGTTAAAAGAAAATAACTATTAATCTAAAATTTGAACCTAGCAAAATTACTTTTCAAGAAACAGTTTGAAATAAAAGAAAACATCACAAAATTTTATAAACAAAAAGTTAGAGTTTTGCCACCAACAGATCTTCACTAAAGCAACATCTAAAGGGTGTATGTGTATGTCTAGAAAAAATTTAAAGATACCAGAAGGTATGACTATGTTACAAGAAGGAATAGTGAGAAAATAAAATGGAAAACAAATAAATCTAAACAAATTTTTATTAGAAGGAACTAAAATATGGAAAAACCACAGCATGTAAGTCATAAGTGGAGGGATGGGATGTACTGGAGGTTAAAAGTTTTCCAAGTTCTTGTGTTTTTAATTAAAAGCTTTGCTAAACATGCATTTACATGGTAAATTAGGACTGCCCTGAGAAAACAACTATTATCCCAGCAAAAATATAGATAGCAGCTCTTTCACTCCCAAAGTGTCCTGGTTTGAACAATAAATTAAATAATTACCCTGTCCCTGTCTCAAGAATCCCATTCCTAGGTGCACACCCTAAAGAAACTCTTGTAAGTGTGCACTGGGAGATGTGTACAAAAATGTTCAAGTTGGACATTATCTAACGGTACTTTGTAAACTGTTTAGTCTTTTTCACACAAAAAGGGATGTTGGAGGCCAGGAAAAGATGTAGGGCTCTATATAGTAACGGTTAAGAGTGTGAGCTAAAGAGTGGGCTTGCCTTGGTTTTCATCTCGGCAACGCCACTTTCCAGCTCCAAGCACCTCCCAGCAGCGAAATTCTCAGCCTCACTTTCCTTATATGGAAGATTTGGATAATAATAATACCCACTACAGAGTCTTATTTTGAGCTCCAATAGCATTAAAAACAAAAACTAACATTTATTGAACACTTACTACAGCCACATGCTCCACTAAGGGATTTATGAATATAATTCACTTAATCTTAAGGTAAGTGTAATTATTCCCATTTTATAGGTAAGCAACATGAGGCTTAGCAGCACCAAACAACATGAGCAAGGTCACAGAAGTAGCCAATAGTGGGACCAACACAAAGGAGCCTGACACTAGCCCTGGGCCCCTTACCCCCAGTGCACCCCGAGACTGGCTCCGTGAGTCACCAGCACATGTTTGCCGCTCTGCCCGGGCCCTTGGCATCAGTGAGTGGAGGTGATACTGTCATTCCGGTCAGATCAATCGAGGGCAACACACTTCAGAGGGCTGGGCACCAGATCCTGCATGATGGGGTGGCTTGTCACCCACTGTGTCACCCAGCAGGTCCCCTAATGCTACCTCGGTTGGAACACTAGCAGACCCCCCAACAAGCCACTGGTAGCCATCCAGTTGTGCATGGAAATGGCTTGTCAGACCTTGACATGCTACCAACATCATGTACCAGTTCCCCTCTTTCACAGAAATGTTTACAAGCCCGAAGGAAGAGACAGGAGATTTTCTTTTGTTTTGTGTTTCTTCGGACGTGATTTACTGTTCAACTTCAGGCATGGAAACAAACAGGAGAAGTAGATGCGAGTTCAGGTCAAAATATTCACTTTTCTTCTTTTGGCCAGAGCCATAGAATAAATGGCTAAGGGCTCCTGAATTAATTTCCCCATGACGTCAAGATTTATCCTAGCTTTCTTCTGGTCTTCCCGGGGTCCTTATTTCTCTTTGGTACCTTCCAGGTCTAACCTTCAACAACTGAAAGTGATGAGATAGGAATCGGGCTATGGTTTTTACAGAGGAGTAAACAGAGGTTCCCCCTGAACTGAAGCAGTATGCAAAGGGAGAGAAAGAAGTGGGGAATGATAACGGGAAGGGAAGGGCAGTCCTGGAGGGCAGGCATGGTGACTTTACTCAACCTGAAGGGCAGTGGGGAGCCAGGGAGGTGTGTGAGCCATGGAGAAGCAAGAATTTCTCATCCTAGTAAAAGATGGAGTTGGAGGAGAATGTGGTCTGCCTTTCCTTCATCCCTCCCTCCCTCCCTTCCTTCCTTCCTTCCTTCCTGTAAATACCTATTGACGGCCTATGGGGTGCTGACCCAGGCCCTGGAATATGGGCCAGCTCAGCCTGTGCTCTTAGGGAACTCAGCCCTCAAACCACAGTGGAATCCACTGCAAACAGAACCCTTCACTTCCGCCTTCTACGACGAGCCCCAGCTTTAAAGACAGGTGGCCCTGAGATTAGTTCCCTATTGGGCACAGGCTCCAGCCCTGTTCTTTTGCCCAAGTGCCCACATGGGCCACACACACAAGCCCAGAAACCAGCCTCTTTGGCCTAAGGACTTCTGAGATTTTTTTTAATCTCCCAGGTGTAGACAGACGTGGATTTCCAACCTGTATTTTTCCTGCTTTGGGGCCTGGCTCCACTTTCCTTGACACCAGGAGCTAAACTAAAATGATCTCTAAAATTTGCAGCCAAGATGCCTGACTCTGTGATGTGAAAAGGACTGATATGTAAATGCCGCAAACAAACATGCTGTGTTCCAATTTGCAAAAGCTGCCGTTATGCAAAATTCCGGAAATGGATTGACTTTTATAAAGGGGATTTATTAGGTTACAAATTTACAGTCCTGAGTCCATAAAAGTGTCCAAACTAAGGTAACAACAAGAGGATACCTCTGCTGAAGAATGGTCGATGGCGTCCAGAACACCCCCGTCAGCTGGGAAGGCACGTGGCTGGCGTCTGCTGGTCCTTTGCTCGCAGATTGTGTTTCAAAATGGCTTTCTCCAAAATGTCTCTGGGTCTCTCTTAGCTCCTCTCTTTCAGCTCCTGTGTATCCTTGCTTCTTTCTCCCAGAACATTTCTCTCTAAGCATCTAGGGGTCCTGACTTAGCTTCTCTGAGGCCAATTCTGAGCTTCATCTCTTAGCTTTGCAAATCCAAACATCCTTCTGTCCACATCTTCAAGAATCACCAATCATCTCTAAGCATCTCTAAGCATCTCTGTTGGCTCCCAAGCATCTCTTAAAGGACTCCAGTTGTCTAATTAAGACCCACCCTGAATGGGTGGCCATACCTTCACGGAAATATCAAATCAAAATGTTTCACCTACATTTGGGTAAGTCACATCTCCATGGAAACAACCTACCCCAAATACCCCATAAGATTGGATTAAAACATGGCTTTTGTGGGGGACATAATATATCCAAACCAGCACATGTTGCCTAGTGGCTTTAGTTCCCAAAAGCTGCCTTGTTCTCCCAGGCAGACCCATGGAAAGGGCCCATCTGGACTCATTCTACCACCAGCGCCAAGAACCTCCATGGACGCCATGGAGTGAGTCATTTGGCATTTGGCAGAGGGGGCTCTTTGACTTTGTCTCCAACCCTCCCATGTGGCCTCACATCCTCCTGTACCTACCTGGTCTCCCATGCAACTTCCAAACTGAACCTAACTCAGTCAACAACTGTGTGCTCAATACCTACCAGGTGCTAGGCACATGCTGGGAGCTGGAGATCCATTGCAGAGCACTTCAGACCTAGCCCTGCACCCCCCTGCACTTTCCATTCAGGGAGGGAAGAGACATTACTCAAATTCTTACAAAAATACTCAACTACAATTGCAATACATGCTAAATAATGAAAGAAAAATCCAGAGTCATGACAAGGGGAACTGGCAGGGTCAGGGAGGGCAGGATAGGCTTCCCTGACCATTGAGCAGAGATTTGAAGAGGTGAATGCTGCTGAGAGTGGAGTTGGAGTCAGGAAAAGTGTTCCAAAAGAGGGCAGCACGTGCAAAGACCCTGAGGCAGCAGAGAACAGGCACATGCAAGGAGCAGACAGCCCAAGGAGCTGTAGCAGAAACCCAGGCTGGAGAGGCAGACAGTGGCCGGTCTAAGCAGAGGACTTCCTACCTGAGTCACGTTACGGCCTCTGCCCAGCACACCGGCTGCCTCTAACTCACGATTCCTTACTGCTCGATTCATACCTCCTCCTCCATGAAGCCTTCCCTGCTTGGCAATGTTTTCTCCCCCTCTGAGCCCTCCACTGGTGCAGAGACATCCCTCTTGGCACTCCAACAATGCCACAAACCTTTGACAAATCCCCTCTGCCTGCCCAACGTGCTGGGAGAGATGTCAGAACAAAGGAGTCCAGTCCATCCTCACTGACATGTAGCAACCTCGATAAGGATCAGAGGTGCCTGTAAGGTGTTCTGGTTTCACAGAGGAGGTGCCAAATGCTCCCTGAGCACTTACTATCTCCCTGACACTGTTCTAGGTACTAGAGGCATAACAGAAAATGAAACAAACATAGCCCCTGCCTTCGTGGGGCTTGTGTTCTAGAAGAAGGGACAGAAATAAACAAATATGTATTATGTCAGGAGTTGGTAAGAGACATAGAGAAAAATAACACTGGTTAGAGAAATAGGGAGCGTCAGGTGTGTTAGAGGAAAGTGCTTTTGAATAGCCTGCTTAGGGAGGTCTCTGATAAAAGTATCAGTTGAGCAGAAACCTGAAAAAAGTGAGGTGAGCCATGCTATTATTTGGGGGAAGAGCCGACCAGGCAGGGGACACAGCGAGAGCAAATGCCCCGAGGCAGGGCCATGCTTGCCGTGTTTGAGGAACAGCGAGGTGGACAATGCAGCTGGAGTGGGGGGACAAGGGGGTAGACGATGAGGCTGGAGAGGTGACAGGGGCCCAGGACACACAGGACCTCCAAGGTCAGTGGAAAGACTTGAGCTTCCCTTTAAGGGAGATGAGAACCATTGGGTTGATAGATTTTTCTGGAAATGACTAAGATACAGAGAGCGGCTACCCTGTTAGCTGGAGCCAGCAAGGAGAGGAGGGAAGGGAATTTTAGGTGGAGGGAACAGCACACACAAAGGCTCAGAGGAGTGACCATGCAGCTGAAGGAGCAGTGGTCAAAGGTGATCAGAGCTGAGGGTCTGTGATTGGGCAAGGGGCTGGAAGTGCAGACAGAGCCAGATCACAGGGGGCCCAGCACAGGCCTGTGTTTGGGCTTGAAACTATGGCTCTTAAGCCCAGAAAACAGCTATCAGAGATCCTCAGTCTGGAGAGTGGCCAGTCAGATCTTTCAACATTGTATTATTAGATTTTATTTTGCTAGCTACTAGGACCCAAGTCTCCTCTCTCTAGGATACTGGTTGCTCCCTGGGGCCAGAGTGTTCTGTTGATTCAGCTGTGTGTCCCCCTTAAACCAGGCCCAGTGCTACATGCGTTACATACATGATGTCCCTTCATCCCCCACAAGCCCCCTGGGCAGGGGTCATATCTACCTTCATACAAGGAAACTAAGGCTCAGGGAGTTAAATCAAATGCTAATACACCGAGGAGTCAGGTTTCAGGTATACCCTGTGGGGTGCTGGGAAACAGTCAACCAGTGCTCTGAGGAAAGGAGCCCCAGTTAATAGTGTTTGCCAAGTCCCCTGGTGTAAATACTCCCACATGGTCAATTTCAAGCCACCACTGAAAGCAGAGTTGGAAAGAGGCGAGTGGTGGTCACCATTACAGAGCTTTTCCAGCAGCACGCAAAAGAGACAGAAGTGACTTCAGAACCATGGGTCAGGGGTCGGCTAACTACTCCCTGGCCCCAGGCCACATAGGTTTTGTGAATAAAGTTTTATTGACACCCAGCCATGCCCATTCATTTTCATATTGTCTGTGGCCTTTTTTGCCACAGTAGTGGGTTTGAGCAGTGGCGACAGAGCCCTCTGGCCCACAATGTCTAAAATATTTACTTACTGTCTGGCCCTTTACAGGAAAAGTCTGCCGACCTCTAGCATAGATACCAGCAAACTGTAAAACTAATTAGGAAGTGATGAGTTTTGACTATTTATTACCTTCGTTTATTATATAATTTATTTCATTGTAAGTTTATACAAATTACTTTTTAATAATGGTTTGTTTAACAACCAGCTGGCAAAATTTCCTGAAAATTGAGCAATCAGCTTTGCAAGCCCAATGCAAACCTGCTCCAGCACACCTCCACGGCGTGTCATCTTTTCTTGTCACAACACTGCCTCCGGGAATGAATGAATGGAAGGCTGGTCGGACGGGAACGAAGGGCCCATGACCGGCACGTTGGGAAAATGTGCCAGAGCGGAGACTTCTTCAAAAGAGGCCCAGGCCCAGAAAGAAAGCAATGCAGTGGACCTTTTTAAAGTGGTTAGAGGAAGAATGGGGAGTTATCAAGTCTGAGAGAGACACTCGAGAAGAGCCCTTCAGGCCGCAATCAGACCTAATTCACAAGAGCAGAACTGACATTGACGGGCCACAAAAGCCCCGTGTGCACTTCAGCCGCAGGCCCGTGGGTCCCTTTAGCAATAGAAATGAAAGTCTAATTAACGGACACTGTTTTGCCCTCAAGCTGAATGCAGAAAGGTCTAACTCAGTTCCCTAAGAAGCCGAGGTCGCTGAGGCAGCCAGCGTCTTGGGTGAGGTGCTTTGTAAGTTTTCCTTGGCAGAAGGCGTCACTCCTAATGGGAAATCACTTGGAGCGAAAACCACATGGGCAGAAAACATCTGCTCTGAGAGGATGCGACTTGAGCGTGTCATTAGCAAGGGATGTGTCAGGTATAAAGATGTCCCCACTCACATGCACACTCACATACACACCTGAACACACATGCACAGACAATACGCAAGCATGCACGTGTGCACACAGTGCAAGCAGACGTGCATATTCACATGCTCATACACAAATGCACACATGCACACATTTTGCAGTATTCACACTTTATCTTCAGATGAGAATTAAATCCAAGATTATCTTTAATCTTCATTGAATTTGATCCATGGAAAATATTACAGTGCTACCTTTTTTTAACTTCAGGTGTTATCTTATTCTACCCACTGTATACACACACACACATGCACACACACATGCATACACACCAATGCATTCCTGCATATGCGTACACACTCATGCATTACACAATTTCATTCTCACACATAAACACACAACACATTTGAACACCTACAAATGCCCACACTGTGTGTTAACACTGAATCTTTCTCATCCTGCCCATTGTGGTAGCCTCTGGCACCTCTCAGCGCATTATCTACCCAAGAGCTGGGGCAAGACACACAGGCTGTAAGTTCAACATGCAGAACAGAACTGTGGAAGGAAGACGGGGCCTAGGGAAGAGAACAGGCTTTGCTGAATCCTGAGTGTGCTGGGAGACATGTCTCATAACTCGTCTTCAAGATCCTTTGATGTGACTTTTGGAGCCTGGCTCAGCCAAGTGGCACCAGCCAAGAGTGAGAGCCTCTAGCTTTTTGGGGGGGGGGACTCTTTCCCCTAACCCTTGCACTGCCTCTCCTATTCTGGAGTTTCTTTGGATTCACCTCCTCTCTGTGGAGGGGCCACCTAAGGCTGCTCAGTCCCTGATGGGATTCAAGTTACCCTGACTCTTGGAAATGCCCTCAGCTAATCCAGCCTGGTGGCCAGAAACCACCCAGGTGCCATCTTGCCTGGCCCACCCGGCTTATCCCTGGCACTCCTCAGGGCAAAGGGGCTACCAGCTGCCCGCCCCTGACCAGAAGCCTTGTCATCAGAGCCCTCGTGGCAGGTGCTGGTGCAGAGGCAGCAAAGTCTCCTCCATCCTGCACAGACTTGGAGCCTGAGCCCAGAGAGAGACCGTGACCCACCCAAGGTCATGCAGCTGGGGAAGGAGAAACCAAGTCGTGCATCTAGGCCCCCTGCCTCCCGGGCCTCTCAGAAACTGGGCAGGACCCAGGAGCCCAGTGGAAGACACCCCCTTCCTTCTACTCTCCTATTACCCACGACAGGCAGAAGTGATCAAACTTCCAAAATGCCTCAAAGGGCATGGTTATCTCAACTATGGAGGAGGAAGGAGGAATGAGAAACTTTTACATAATAATTTTTGGTATCATGTGAGAAATGCAGGTGACGAGCAGAGGCCAGAGCAGGACACATTTAATTTAAGCCATGGCAGCAAGGGGCAGCTTCCATTGCAGCCATAATAAATTACAAACAAGTGCCACTGAACAATAACAGAAAACTGTGGGCCATCCATTTCAGTCCCATTTACAAGAAATCAATATCAATACTTAATGCAATACTGGTGAAAAATGAGCAGAGATACAGAAAGCATAATAAACCAGGCATGGAAAGCTTGCAGTGTTTTACTTTGGAAGAAAAAACTGTCTATATTTTCGTGTTGAGGGATATTTCACTGAAGCCTTGTGCTGGAGGTATGAGGGTTTTGCAGATCTAAGTTTAAAATACCTCTTTATTAAATTATGAAAGTTCTTTAAACCATGGATTACTAGCTGGATAAAACGCATACATATGGAAGGAGATATTTCCTCTTTCCCAAGGTACTGGGCATCTTTCATCAAATTCTCTTCCTTATTACAGCCTTCGTTTTATTAGGCACATTCTCCGCAGCTTTTATGCCTGTGATTAACAGCCCAGCTTTGCTTGAGGGGGGTGTGGGAAGAACTCATCTCTTCCTATACTTGGTGGCAAAGCAGACACCAAGGAGCCTGGTTGGGTGTGGGGCAGAGAAGCCACACTCCACCCCAATCCCCAGGTGTCCAGGTGTATCGGTGCCCAGGCACAACACACCCAAAAGTTCACCCCCAATGCAGGGCACAGCCAGTCCCTGCACCTCACCTAGTGATGGGACAGCGGCCCCCTGCTGTGTCTTCACCACAGTTCACGGCTATCAGAGTCCCAAGCTGCTTGGCCACAGCTTGTGCTCTTCTGCAGCAAGCCTGTGGTGAGGGTGGTGGGGGGTTGTGGTGTCTGTCCTTCCACGGAGGACAGACCCTCCCAGCCAACCCCAGGCAGGAAAAGATCTCCAGTCTCCATGAAGTGGGCATGATGATGAATGGGTTTTCTTTCCTGGAACACTTCCCCAACCATGCAATGCCCGATCTCCCATCCCAGTAATTAGAATATCCTGGGCAGGTTCTGAAACTTTCAGGTAACTGCCAGTTATTAAAATTGCATTGTTTAACCACAATTGCATGGAACTTTGAATAGGAAGTGAGATACAGTAGGTTAGTATAGGCTGGAGTGAAATAGTGACACATCCCAGAGTAATTTGAGCAGATAATAAAAAATGTATTTACAGCCTCCGCCTCCCCAGCCCCGAGGATCTGGGGGAAGGTGCGGATGTGTTGGACATCCTCACCTGCACTGGTGTTGATGTTGTCACAAACATTGGGACTGGCGGTTTGACGTGCTGAGCCCTCGATCATGGGACTTGCCCTTATGAAGCTCGTTATTGCAAAGGAGAGTCTAAACTTGCATGTAGTTGTGCCTAAGAGTCTCCCCCTGAGTACCTCTTTGTTGCTCAGATGTGGCCCTCTCTCTCTCTAACTGAGCCATCTCGACAGGTGAACTCGCTGCTCTCCCCGCTACGTGGGACCCGACTCCCAGGGTTGTAAATCTCCCTGGCAATGCAGAATATGACTCCTGGGGATGAATGTGGACCCAGCATTGTGGGACTGAGAGTATCTTCTTGACCAAAAGGGGGATGCAAAATGAGATGAAATAGTTTCAGTGGCTGAGAGATTTCAGATGGAGTCGAGAGGTCACTCTGGTGGACATTCTTATGCACTATATAGATAGCACCTCTTAGGTTTTAATGTATTGGAATAGCTAGAAGTAAATACCTGAAACTACCAAACTCCAACCCAGCAGTCTGGACTCCTGAAGACAATTATATAATAATGTAGATTACAAGGGGTGACAGTGTGATTGTGAAGACCTTGTGGATCACACCGCCTTTATCTAGTGTATGGATGAGTAGAAAAATGGGGATAAAAACTAAAGGACAAATGGGGTGGGATGGGGGGATGATTTGGGTGTTCTTTTTTCACTTTTATTTTTTATTCTTGTTCTGGTTCTTTCTGATGTAAGGAAAATGTTCAGAGATAGATTGTGGTGATAGATAACTATGTTATCATACTGTGGACAGTGGATTGTATACCATGGATGATTGTATGGTGTGTGACTGTATTTCAATAAAACTGAATTTAATAAAAAAAAAGAAAAAAAATTGCATTGTTTAAAACTCCAATCTTGTACCCAACCTGAAGCTGTCCCTTCACCCACCACTGGCCAGGCCTGAGGCCCAAGGGACTGAGGTGAGGGAATCTTCTTTCATCCCCTCTCCCACCCCTCTTTGGAGTGGGGGCCTGTTCCACCTCTAGGACGCCTGCTTCCCGTCTCCCTTGGCTCTGCGGGCACATGGCCTTACTGAGACACAAACCCACATGCGTCTGACTCCGAGGACAGTGGTCCTAACCCTGGCTCCACTGCCCCCAGCAGCCCTGTCCATGGAGAGCCCACTGGGTTGGGCCTCAGACTCAGCACCCAGCCAAGGAGGATGGAGCTTGCATCTGGAGAGCATTTCGGCCTCATTGGCACTGAGGGGGCATTGAGGGCACAGCCAAGTCTACGAGACCACGGGAAGGAAACACAATTCGTTCTTTCCATAGGTCACCAAATTGACCAATACGAATAGAGCATCTAGTGGGCGGGAGGAGACAAAGGGGCAGAGGCTGGGTATCGTCTCCTGGGGCTCACGGAGCCGTCACACAGCAGGCACTTGAGTGACAGCTCTCCATGTGCATGGTGGTCGTTATCCAAGACGGAGAAGAAGTGTAAGCTTAAAGGGGCAGAGAAAAAGTTGACAGTGTTATTTGGGGCATCCAGGTGGACACATCCAAGGCACTTGGGGCTGGAAGTGGGGAGAGAGTTGGAGCTGGAGGTGCTCCATGATATGTTGGAAAGGCCTGGGGCCTTGGAGCCAGACCATCTAGACTAAACTTCCATGGCTGCCACTTTAATATTATTGAGATTTTGAGGAGGAAGAGATCATGGTAGACTGGGGTCACCCAGGAAGGCTTTGTGGAGGAGGTGACAGAGTACTAGAAGCTACTATTTGTTCATTGTGTGCTATGTGCCAGGCCCTCACTGACTCACTTAATCCTCTCAACGATCTCACGAAGTATGTGCCATTACCATCCCCATTTTATAGCTGAGACTGCTGAGGCTCCAAAAGGTGGTCTAACTTGCCCGGGGTTGCACAGCTTACTGGTGGCAGAGTTCGGGGCTGAATTCAGGAGTTCTTGCTCCAGCGTTCACCTTTGCAACCATTATGCTCTTTCACTGGGCCTTGGAGGGTGTGGGGAGGCTGGGGTGACCATTAGGCTGTCAGTGGGCTGCCCAGAGCATCAGAGAGGTGGAGAGGAAGGCCTGGAATGCCTTCCCAGTGGGCGTTATCCACCCAGAGCAGGGAGTTGCTGGGACGCTTTAGCTGGAGGAGCCACAAGGGGAGGTTTGCACACTTGAAAGATATTCCAGCGGCTGGTCTAGAGGGCAGATGGGAGGAGGGCAGGACCACAAGTGGGAAGCTTGGAGGCTGTGAGAGGCGTCCGGGGGCGAGGGGGCAGGGGAAGAGCAGGGGCCCGAGCTGGGAGGGCGTCCACGGGAACAGAGAGGTGGGGGTGGGATGAGACGCTCGGGAGGTGGGACGATTGAAGGGGCAGGAAGGGAGGGAGGGAGGTGAGGACGATGCCCAGATTCCCAGCCTGTACTCAGGGCACATCTGTGTCATTAACTGAGACAGGGAAGAGGTGTAGGCATGAAGGGAACAGATAAAGAATTGATGGTGCCATTTGGGACATCCAGGTGGAGACATCCAGGAAGATACCAACCCGAGGTCTCAGGTGTGGTGAGTGGGTAGCCGTTGCCATTGGATAGACACTTCAGCTTGACCACACGATGACTTTGCAGTGACAGTGGCTTCTCCCACAGGGTAAGAGCTGTAGCAGGTGCTCCCTCTCCAAGCCACAGCACTGTGAATTCTTCCAGAGCCTTAATTCTCTGTGCCTTGCATTTGTCATAGATTCCCCCCAAAATTTAAGGTGGGGCGAGTTCAGTGAGTGGCCAGAATTCTCAAGGGAAAGCTGATCTAAAGCTTTGCTCTTCTCTCCAGACCACTGACTGCTTTCCTTGACAAAAGCCCACACATTTGTTTATTTGTTGGTTTTGCTCCATTGATAACCCTCCATATTACTTGCAGCACAAAGTAACTTTTTTTCTAAAAGCACTTAAATTACTACAGTGATTCACGGGCTCCTCATTCCAACGCCTCCTCACTTTAATTTTTTCTCTTTGGGAGAAGTTGTTAGGCAATTGTGCATTCATTCATTCAATCATTCATTCATTCACGAGCATTTTCTGGCTAGAGGTACAGGGAAGATGTGAGAGGATGTAGTTAATTGTACCCAGGAAGCAGCAGCACAGCAGAGCTGGCCTTGGAGAATGAGGGGAGCTCATTAAGCAGGTGGCAAGGTGGAGAGAGAAGGTCCCACTTGGGGCTTGAGCAAAGCTTGGGGGATGGCAGGCTTGAGAACTGTGGTAAGTTAGGGGGTCCCAGTGGATTTGTGAAGGCTGAGATGTTCATATCACCAACTACCCTTCCCTCAGGAAGCTCCTATTCATCCTTTAGTGCCAATTCAGGCATCACTTCCTCCAGGAAGCCTTCCTGCCAGACACAGTTAGACACCCCCTTCTCTCTGAGTTTGTGCAGTGACTGAAGATTCCTCATGCCATCTGGCAGGGCTGGGGGTATGGGTGTACCTCTGCTGGTTAAACCGTGAGCTTCTGCAGGGGACAGGCAGTGTCTGACTCTTTAGCATCCTTACCTCCCATCACAGCTATGGCCTCTTGAGCTCGTCGGAAGGGCTGCAGGACACCAGCTTCAAAAAGGGCGTAGCGTGCAGTCTGGCCACAGTAAGTGCACAATAAACGCCTGCTATATTCTTACTAAATGCTTATTGAAGAAATCAATACATTACGGAATACACCACCTCTCTTCCAGATATTTTAGGGCCATATTGGCTGAGAGAAAGGAAATAAAGACATGGACTATTCTCTGCTCCCCTTCACCCCCAAACCCACGGAAAGGCTTGGAGGAGAACCTGGGCAGGGAAAGTAGTTTTTAAACAGATCTCCCTTTCTGCTTTTGTTGTCAAACCGCAGCATTTTTTGAAATTCTCTGAGCAAGTTATCACAGCTCTTTCTGCATAAACTAATGCTGGTTGGGAGAGATGCACGTGGGAGTGTATGCGAATGTGCGTGTGTGTGTGTGTATGAAGGTGCATGCATGAGTAAGCTCTACTTATTCCTCAACACTAAATGGCCACAAGCAGGTGGCTCTGGAGGTGAATTAATTTTCTGCTGGGGAAAATGTGCTATAAAAAGACAGTGGTTAGAAAGCTGAGACCCTGCTGCAGCAGGGAAGACAGTTCATGCCACAAAGACAGGCGAGCAAGAAATGTGTCTTTCTCATTATAAGTGACCTGATTTTCCATCTTGAGTCCCCATTTCCCTGAAACTTATTCTCAGTCAATTCAGTGTCCACCCAGCCAGCCCTGGGGCTGTACTTGAGCTTGTAATGGGGGGCTCCTGTGTTCCTGAGGAGTCAAGCACAGGGGTCTGCTTCTCGGTGGTTGTCAGCTCATCACTGTCTGTCCACCCACTGACACAGACCCATTCCTAGTCCCGCTGGTTGCTGGAAGACCCTGCTGCTCATTCACCTGGTCTCATGCGCTCCCTCTCCTCCCAACCCCTCCTACCTCCAGCCCCACTTCAGCACCCAAGAACCATCTGAGGGGCTGTGTCTGCATCACTCTGGAACCAAGGGAGACCCCCTCTTCTTCCACCCCATGCCTGGCTGTTTCCACCCTACTGCTCCAGTGCCATGAAGGGTGAGGGACAGTTCTGGGCTCCTGCCCACCTCCCAGGCTTTACCCTGGGGATGGGAGATGCAGGTATCCTCTGCTCTCAGGTTCCCAAATCTGGAGGGGGGGGGGGTCCCATTATCCTTCCCTTCCTACAAGTATCAAAGCTCTCTCATCCTGTACCAATTCGATGTATTACGCCCCCCAAAATGCCATTACCTTTGACGTAATCTTGTGTGGGCAGACATATTAGTGTTGATTAGATTTGGGAATCCCTTGGGTGTTTCCATGGAGATGTGATTCAATCAACTGTGGATAAGACCTTTGGTTGGATAATTTCCATGGAGGTGTTGCCCCACCCATTCAGGATGAGACTGAATTAAATTACTGGGGCACTATATAAGCTCAGACAGAAGGAGCGAGCTTGCTACAGCCAAGAGGGACACGTTGAAGAAAGCACAGGAGCTGAGAGAGAAATACAGAGACATTTTGGACACAGCCTTTGAAAGCAGACTTTTGCTCTGGAGAACTTAAGAGAGGACAGAAGCCCCAAGAGCAACTCAGAGCGACATTTTTAAGGAGCTGAAGCCTAGAGAGGAATGTCCTGGGAGAAAGCCATTTTGAAAGCAGCACTTCGGAGCAGATGTCAGCCAAGTGCCTTCTCAGCTAACAGAGGTTTTCCGGACGCCATCGGCCATCCTCCAGTGAAGGTACCGACTGTTGATGCCTTACCTTGGACACTTTATGGCCTTAAGACTGTAACTGTGTAACGAAATAAACCCCCTTTTATGAAAGCCAATCCATTTCTGATGTTTTGCATTCCAGCAGCATTAGCAAACTAGAACACATCCCCTTTGCCATGGATCAAAACATGTTCCCAAAAATATATGTTGACATTCTAACACCCAGTGTCTCAGAATGGGACGTTATTTGGAAATAAGGTCATTACAGATGAAAGTCGGCAAGTTAAAATGAACCTAACTGGATCAGGGTCAGCCCTAAATCCAACATAACTGATGTCCTTATAAGGAGGGGAAATTTGGACACAGATAGAGTCAGAGAGGGGGACGCCAGGGGTGGCCAGCAAACCCCCAGCAGCCAGGAGAGGCAGGGACCGTATTCTTCCCTGCAGACTTCTAAGGAAGCAAGGTCCTTCTGACACCTTTATTTCCAACTCCCAGCTCACGGCAGCACTAGCAAACGAAGGCTCCCGCTCCCTTCTTCCTTCAATCCCAAGGAAGTGTATTTGCCTATAGAGAAGGAAAACTGGCTTTGACTGAGTTGCGTTCTGTCAGCTATTTCCTTGGGCTAGGACCAAAGCGACCGTAAGTCAAGAGCTGGCTATTGACTCTTTGTCCTTCTGTGTCACCCCTCTTTGGAGGTCCAGCCCCCAGAGCTGGGGAAGACTGAGGGTAGCAGGAAGTGCCAGAGAATGCAGCATGAGTATTGTTCCTCCAGATGGCATGACGATGAGTCCAGGCTTCCTGTGTTTAAACGGGTAACCCCGTCCTATGTGCGTCGCTGTCACTGCATGCTGGCTGTGGGCTGGGTGGGGGCAATTTGGAAACCGGAATCCCTGGATCTGAATCCGCGGGGCTGCCCCTTCCTATGTGCATGGGCAGAGTAAGGGTCTCCACCCCTCTGAACCCCGGCTCCTCATCTGGAACCTGGGAACACCAGCACCATCCTTCTCCCAGGCCTGTGGGTGAAAGAGAAGGGACGTGAGGGAAGGTCAAGGGGAAACAGAGAGAACCGCTGTGATTCCCGTTTGCACCAACATTTGCTCTGTTTGACGTGCTCGCTCACTTCTGCAGAATGGAGAACCAGAGCGAGACTGGGAAGCATTTGCCCCCTCTGAAAAAGCAGCTCTACCCCTCTTCCACCCCACCCCGGGAAGCTGGAGGGCTTTGGGGAACAGCTAAGGCACCAAGCCCCCGGCTTCTTTTCAGCAAGGCTGTGAATGAGACGAAATTGCACGGAAGACACTGTGCTCACGCCGCAGGCTCTCCAAAGACAGACTCTTCCTGCACGGCTGCCGATGCTCCCTGTTCTCTGAGGATAATTCAGCCACCTAACAGCTTGGTCAATGTTCTCTGCCACTTCCTGGAAGAGGAAAAAATCTCCCCCAGTCCTCGCTCATCTCAGCGTGTCTTTCCGAAACCGGATTCCCTGAGGTCTCCTGTTTTCCCGGCTCCTCTCCCTTCTCTTCTTGGCCTTACCCCAGCGGACAGTGTCCGCACCTTTGTCTTGTCTCAGTGGACTCAAGGAGGGGGCTTCCTGGAGACCTGCCGAGGTTACTCCGGCTGAGAGTCACCCCCAAAGTCCTGTCCCAGGGCTGCTGGGTTCTTCCATTTTGTCTCCTACAACTGAGCCAACAGTCCCTTCTCAGTGGACTTGGCTTCCGATCCCACCAGCCTCCTTCTCCAGGAAGTCCCTGCCTGGGAGTCAATTTCAAAGGCAGGTCCAGTCCCCGCTGTCACCGACCTGCCAGGGGCCGGCATATTGCCGTGTGCATTGGCTGGGAGCATCCCATGAAAGGCAGCGGGGACAGTGGGGAAGGGGGCGGGTGTGCAGCACATCCCGGCAGAGGATTCACCTGGACTAAACTCTGTTACTCTCCTCACTCTGTGTTTAACGGTGAATTGTTTCTGGTTCTTTTTGTCTTTGTTAGAAGCCCTAGGGAATAAAAGGAATTTTTTCCCTATGCACACCCCTTGCCTAATGGACCAGACTTATTTAGAGTCTGATCTTTTCTGAACCCCTGCAGGGATCATGAAGGATTGTAGATTATTTTGGTGTGTTTTTTTTTGGGGGGGGGGGGTGGTCTTTGAGAAGAAGAGAACTTGCCAGGCCCTCAGGGAGGCAACCCCACACAAATCCTGTTTGAATAGCCCAAGAACACTTCTCTGGATCATCCCTGAGAGGAGGGGTGGGGGGGGGTGGGACTCTGTGCTGCGAGGAGGGATGAGGGGAGGGGACTGGGCACCTGCACTGGGGCACGATGCACCTCTGAGTGTTTGCCACTCACTGGGTAGATTGTGGGTAGAGGCTGGTGGCAAGAGCCCAGGTAGCCAAGGATGCCTTGGCTCGGAGCACCGAGGAAAGAGCCCCTCAGGAAACTTCCACTGAGCTGCAGGGACCTGGTTGAGGACGGCGGGAGAAAATGTATGTTAGACACTTTAAATGGGAAGTGCTTCTGGTAGGCTGAACGCTGGCCCCCAAAATAAATCCACAGCCCACTCCCGGGACTCTGTGAATGTTACCTTCTGTGGTAAACAAAGGTTCTTTGCGGATGTGATTACGTTAAGGATCTGAGTGATCCAGGAGAGATTATCCAGGATTATCTGGGTGGCTCCTAA
This sequence comes from Choloepus didactylus, assembly GCF_015220235.1. Lineage (NCBI taxonomy): Eukaryota > Metazoa > Chordata > Mammalia > Pilosa > Megalonychidae > Choloepus > Choloepus didactylus. The sequence continues at coordinate 9,991,150 of NC_051321.1, forward strand.
ATGCAATCATAAGTATCCTTACACAAGGAGGCAGAAGGAGACTGGAGCAAGCAGAATAGGGGAGGGCATGGCGAGCACAGAGGTTGGAGTGATGCAGCCGCAAGCCAGGGGATGGTGGCAGCCACCAGAAGCTGGAGGGGGCAAGAACGAGTTCCTCCCCCAGAGCCTCCTGCCATCACCTTGCTTCCGGCCTGGGGAGACTGATTTCAGACTTCCAGGCTCCAGACTGTGAGAGAATAAATGTCTGTTCTTTTAAGTCCCCCAGTTTGTGGTCATTTGTTACAACAGCCACAGTAAACCAATACATTGTCAATGACAGAAAGGAAACCAGGTTCCCTGAGAAAGAGATGTTCTGAGGTGTTATCCTGGGAATTCAAGTGTGTCACTCACACTGCATGGGGGTTAATTTGGGTAGCTAGAAGTTCACTGGATAATCTTCTAACTTTCATTCTATCTCCCCCAATGTCCTCATCACAACTGGGCCTGAAGCAACCCAAGGGTCCATCGACAGATGAATGGATAAACAAAATGTGGTCTATACACTCAATGGAATATTATTCGGCCATAAAAAGGAATGACATTCTGAGCCATGTGACAACATGGATAAACCTTGAAAACATCATGTTGAGTGAAATAAGACAGACAGAGAACAACATATATTTTATGATCTTGCTTATATGAAATACCTAGAAGAAGAAAACTTCATAGAGACAGAGAGTAGTTTATAGGGTACCAGGGGCCAGGTGGATAGAGTGGGAAGAGGGAGTTATAATTTAATGGGTGAAGAGTTTCTATTTGAGGTGATGAAAAAGTAGGGGTAATGGATGTCGGTGATGGTAGCACGATACTATAAATGTAATTACTACTATTGACTCCTACACTTGAAAGTGGTTAAAATGAGAAATTTGGGCTTGCATACAATGAAAATTTTAAACGTTTTTTTTTTTTAAAAAAAAAAAAGAATAAGGGTTAAAGAAATAAAAAGCCTGGACCTGTGTTCCCTCTCATACACTGCTTGCCCAATGGCAAAATAGGACAACCCCTTGGAGGGGAAGCAAAACTATCTTAACATTTATCCCTTGGCCCAGGAATTTTGCTTCTAGAATTTACCCTGATGATATATTTGCACAAAATTCCCACCCATGGGAGGCTGGTTGAATAAACTATGACACATCCACACAATGGACTCCTCTTCAGCTGTAAAAAAAAAAAAGAGTGAAGACAATATCTATGAACTGATTTGGAGTAATTTCCAGGATTTGTTTTAAGTAAAGAAAAGTAAGATGCAAAGAATATATATATGGTATGTTATCTTTTGTGTAAGAAGATAGAAAATAAATATATGGTTGTATATTACACACATACATGTATGTACATGTGCTTATATGTAGGAATGACAAAACAAAAACTAAATAAAAATGGTTACCCATAGGAAGTGAGTGGGGGTGTGATGGGGTGGAGGGCAGAGGTTTGGGGTGAGATTTCTCTGAGTATTCATTTTTACATGGTTGTCAGTTTTGAACCATATCTTCGTTTTACATATTTTTAAAAATATTAAGTCAAAATGATGAGCAAAAGGAAACACTGAAGTTGAATATAAAACTGAACCCAATGAATCTAAATTTATATAAAAATGAGAACATAAACACTCAGAATAAAGAATTAATTCCACACTCTTTGTGGGACGAGTTCTAAGGACAAGAAGAGATGCACTGAAATCTTGCGCCTGAACCTGGTGCATTTGGTGGTGGCCGTGCCCCTGGCGGAATAATTCTGACGCTGGTTTGGGTGCCGTGAGGACCAGCACATTAGTAGCTAGACCGCTGGTGAGAACCACCTCCGTCCCCAGCAGGAGGGAAGTTCAAGGAGGTAATGGAGGATGTATCAGTGTGTACATGGGATTTTTTAAAATACCGATTGCATCAAGAGCCCTGATCTTTCACTACCCACTGCATCAACATTCTTTGCCATGTGACTTTGCAGTTCCTCCCACTAAAGAGGCAGAGGATACCCCCTGTCCCTCTGACTTTGGTTTGACCATGTGACTTTCTTTAGTTGGTGGGATGCTCCTGGCTTGTGCAGTTGGCTTGCCCTTCTGAGCATTTGTCATCACAAGAACAGTCCCAAGCTAGCCCACGGGCCTCAGGAGGATGAGTGAGATGTGGGGCAGGGTGAACAATGCTAGCTGAGCCCAGCCTGGATGATCTAATCCCCAGCAGCCCCCCAGATGCCCAGCCAAGATTATCAGCTCCATCTGATCCAAAAATCCATAAGGATATATCATTCTTGTCTTAAGTCACCAAGTTTTAGGGTAGTTTGTTAAGCAGCACTTCCGTGACAAAAGCTAACTGATACAATCATGGGTTGGTTGGGGTGGGAGGTGTTGGAAACAGCAGAAATTGAACAAAACAGGGACTTTAGGGTGGGCAGCCTTCCTGGGCCCAAACAGGACATAGCACAACATGGGAGCAATGCAAAGGGCAGCTCTGTCCCCTTCCCTTTGACAAACACCCTTGAAAAAACCCAAGCTACTGATACCTGAGCACAAGAACTGCATGTTTCAACTGAGAGTTGGGACAGAGGCTAGAACCAAGAAAAAACAAGTGAGCCCCATGGCTATGGATGTATAAAACGCAACTGCAATTTGCAGGGAACACATTGGCTTTGAATTTTTTTTAAATTATACGTTAAGAATAAGATCATCATATCTTGGAGATGAACAGAACCTCGCAAGTTTTTAGTCTAATCCACCACTTTACAGATGAAGACACTGAGGCCCAGAGGAGCCAAAGAGACAGCTGGGAGGTAATGGAGCCAGGACAGAACTTGGGTCCCCTTGCTGCCTCTTCCCATCCCACTGGGATGCCCCCCTGAGGGCCACCGAAACTTCTTTGGTGTAAGAGGACAGCTTCTGTGCAAGGAAGCCCAAGACTCCTGCCAGATGCTCCAAAACCCTTCCAGCTCCATCTTTAACCCAACCCCAGGCACCACACCCACACTTCCACTTCTGAAGTTTCCATCAAGGCTCTCCCATAGAGATCATTTCCTCCTCTATGAAAAAAACACATCATGTTCTAAAGGTCTGAAGGTGCCGGAACACAAACTGACCCCAAAAGGCCTTGAGAGGAGGGAGTGGCCATCCAGTTTGGCTTTCTGCTTCTTTTAGTTGTGCATCCATTGCATTTATACAAGTGTCACCTCGTTCCGTCCCCCACCACACTTCAGGGAATCAAGATGCAGATGACACAACCAGAAAGAATAATATTTATGCTGGTTTGAATGTATTATGTCCCCCAAAACGCCATCATCTTTGATGCAATCTTGTGTGGGCAGACATATTAGTGTTGATTAGATTGTAAGCCTTTGATTGAGTGTTTCCATGGAGATGCAGCCCACCCAGTTGTAGGTGGTAAATCTGATTGGATAGTTTCCATGGAGGTGTGGTCCCGCCCATTCAGCGTGGGCCTTGATTAGTTTGCTAGAGCACTATATAAGCTCAGACAGAAGGAGCGAGCTTGCTACAGCCAAGAGGGACACTTTGAAGAACGCACAGAGCTGAGAGAGGAGCTGCGGCTTACAGAGACATTTTGGAGATGGCCTTTGAAAGCAGACTTTTGCTCCGGAGACGCTAAGAGAGGACAAAGGCTCCAAGAGCAATTAAGAGTGACATTTTGGAGAGAAGCTGAAGCCTAGAGAGGAGCATCCTGGGAGAAAGCCATTTTGAAACCAGAACTCTGGAGCAGATGCCATCCACATGCCTTCCCAGCTAACAGAGGTTTTCCAGACACCATTGGCCATCCTCCAGTGAAGGTACCCAATTGCTGATGTGTTACCTTGGACACTTTATGGCCTTAAGACTGTAACTGTGTAACCAAATAACCCCCCTTTTATAAAAGCCAATCCATTTCTAGTGTTATGCAAAAAGGCAGCATTAGCAGACTAGAACAACATTTAAGACAGAAACTGAACAAAACGGTTCTGCATCTGGCCAACGTGTGCTCGTGGATGCGAGAGGCGAGCTCTCAGGAGGGGGCAGCTGACCGGGGAGAAGAAAGCTGGGCCAAGCGTTAGGAGAAGGAAGGAGGCCAGTTCTAGGGCAAGCGCCTTATCACTGGTGGACTGAGGTAAACCCTCAACCTCTCTGAGATTGACCCATACGGAACAGGGGCTGGTGGCTGCCTCCGGGTTACTTTTCATGAAATGACACGAAAATGCTGAGGGGACCTGTGAGATAGTTCCAAAGATGGCCATGGTCGTAAGAAAGATGCGGAAACCCTTCCCCAGGCCCAAGGCAGCTCCTGACGTCTTGGCCCCTCTTCCCTGTGTGAACTTAGGGAGTGTCTCCGAGGGCCAGTCTCCACTCTTCCCCTGGAGGTGGTTTTCCCCTCTCAGGCCTTCATTTACGCTAACATTCAACCATTTATCTTTTCTCTCTCGAATCCCTCTGCTTCCCTCTGTCAGCCCCTCGGCCCCTACCCTGGTTCTATCTGTTACCAGCTTCCCGCCAGTCCCCACTGTCTCCTGTCTTGCCCTGCCGACACCCCCCACCCCACCCCAGCAACCAGAGACAACTTCATAGAAGGCACTGCCCTCAGAACAGAGAATACCGTCTTGAAACAACCCCACACCCCCCACGATTAGGCCTTTGTCCTCCTCACCAGCCTCACCTTGTTTTCTCACCCTCCCCTTCCTCTCAGACATGCCAAGCTTCATGATCAGACTCTTCTACCTGCTTTTCCTGCTGCAGACACCCCCATCCTTTCCCCCTCCCACCTACCTTCATTATATCCTTCGGATCCACCCAGATTTCAAGGCAAGCGTCACTTCCTCCAGGAAGCCTTCCCTGACCTGCCAGGCAAGGTTGGCAACTGTCACACATGTGAATTCCTCTGCAGTACTCGCCTCATTGTGTGCACAGACTTGTGGGATTCTTTGATCAATGTCCACCTCCTCCATTAGATTATATGCCCTGTGAGGGCAGGAATCAGGCTGCTCTGCTCATCCTGGAGTCCCAGCACCGAGGACAAGGCAGGTGCTCAGTACACTCAAGGCAGGTGAGTTCCTGAATGAGCTACCTGATGGAGAGCAGCACTGTGTGCCCGGCTACAAGCTGCAAAGTCACCAAGCCAAGGGAGGCGGGGTCTCCTGGTCTGGCCCATGAGGTGGGCACACAAATAACTGAAATGGAAGGTGACATGCACCTCCATCAAGGGGTGAAACAGCTTGAGGAGGACGAGACTAACTGCAAGGAGCCAGGAGGAGCTCTGCTCAGAGCTGCTGGTTGAGTTGGGGTTTAGAGGGAGGGGGGAGAGGGAAGTGCATCGAGGCAGACGCACCAGCTTCCAGAGAGGCACCAAGGTGAGGTGAGGTGCGGTAAGGCAAATGCTGGGAAAGGGTGAGGTCTGGCTGGTTTTGCATCTGAATCCAGCCCTTCAACTAAGATGAAAAGCCAAGGCCTGTCACCACATATTCCAAATCCTTCAGGAGCTCCTGGGGCCCCAGACCCCTGCCCAGCCTGTTGTAACAGGTCTTGGAAAAAGTGGGGTTAATGCTCTTTAGGATCCTGGGAAGAAAAGGGTCACAGCAAGTAACCCCTCCCCTGCTGCCCTGGCTCCTGGGCCAGGGCTGAAACAGGGGGGCCACAGCACTGAGTTGTGGAGCCACCTCCTCGTCCCTTCCCCAGGTCCCGAGAAGTTGGCCGGCTTCCAGCAACACCCTCCAATGGAGCTCTGGAGTGATTCAGTTTTTGTTACTTCCTGAGCATGACTAATCCAATTTATCCCCTCCCTGGCCCACACACTCTTCTCTATACGGCAAGAGTAGCCTATTGTACAGCAAGAAATCCGTGCTGATCAATTCGGGCCAGGCTGCCTAAGGAAGGCAAATTACCCGAATATGAGTTTGGGATCACTGTGATTAATCCCCACGCTGTCAGGCACCCATGGCCGTCAGGCCCCGGGCAGGCCGGGAGCTGGGCCCGAGGACGGCACTTTCTGAGAGCCGCTGGGGCCGGTCATTCATTACCATGGTGTCCCCATCATTGCGTCTACTGATGAGATTATTGATCCTGGGAATAATTATATGAAAAGCATCATGGTTAGTGCAGGCCATTGTCTTTGTAAGTATTTATTGGCAAGGGATGTAAGCTTTTGGTCATTTTAGTAGAGCTTCACTTTTATGAATTAATTGATGACCCTTTTTCAAACTAACAATTGTTACTTTCACAGGGAGAAAGAGCAGGGAAGGGGGAGGAAAAACAGAAAGGAGCAAAACAAGAAAGGCCTAGAAAACTGGGAAGGCTAGTACCCAGTAGATGGTGCTGTAATCAAATCCTAAAACCTGTTACACCCGCCGCTTGGAAAGTATTAGAGAAAGTGAAGGGAATAGAGAGCTTGTTAGAATTAAAGGCGTACAGTTAGATGAATCCAGACATTTCCCTCACTTGAGATAAAGATTTACTATTATTATTTTTATGAAAGCAAGGCTTCCTTCCAGAAACCGCAGGCTGCAAAGGGTCTCCTCCCCTGCTGGCCTTCGCAGCCCCTTTGTTGCCACCATCGTCAGTGCAGGGAGATGGGAGTTGATAATAGCCCCCAGCACAAATGTCCTGCCTCTCCAACCATCCTGTGGAAATCCCAGGACAATCAGCAAAAGGCCCAAAAGCCCTTCCTGCACTCCACATTGAAGTGACACCTAGGGATATATTTACCCAAACCCCAACGGGAACAAACATTATTAACATACATTTTTCCCTCCATAATAAATTGGTCTACAAAAACTGTCCTCTGATTTTCTGAATAAGTAAGTGGAGTGGAGCAAGGCTGGGAGATGAGTGTGCAAAGGGAGAGGCTCTGTTAACATCTGCTGACCCCATGGCCGGTCCCGAGCCTTCCCTAACTTGTTTGAACCCAGCTATTCTTCTAGTGGCTGAGTCCCCTCAGGGAGAGGCGAGATGTGATCTTATAAGCGCAGGGTAGAAGCCTTTTGTTTCCTGGGCAGTGGTGGAAGGAGGGGTTAACGCCATCACCCGGAGTGAGGGAGGCAACGTAAATGACCCAGTGACCGACGGGAAGCAGGAGTGTGGCCGGGAGGTTGCACGTGGGTTTGCACACCCAGGGGTCGGCCGCCCCCAAGGCGCCCTTTGTACCTCTGAGCACCACCCCCCTCACCGGGTAGACCTTGCCAGGCATTCTCCGAACACCGGAAGCACCAAACAGTTTTCCCGTGGATGCCTAGGAGGCCCTCCCTGGACTTCCAGCTCCCAGCTGGCTGGCTAACAAATCCCCCACAGTCCCAAGAGAACATTTGCATTTTGCAGGCCATCCTGAGGGTCCCTGGGTGGAGGGGCTGGGGTAAAGGGAGAGGACAGCGATGGGCTGGGAAATGGGCCGGGAGTGGGGCTTTGCCGAAGCAAAGGGGGTGGGGACGATGCCTGAACCGCAGGGAGGGGCCACGTGCCACCTGCCCCCGGCCACCTCCTGGGTCCCATCCCTGTGACAGAATTGGGGCAAGAGAAACGAGTGGGGCTGTGGAGGGCTACGTGGGCGAGGCAAACCTTGGGCTTGACTGAAGGTCCAGGAGAATACAATTGGGTCAAGAGGGGAGGAAGAGGGCAGGAACGGGGTGGGGGCAGAGCAGAGGCAGGACGTGGGGGTCGGGGAGCACTGGTCATGGTGGGGGGACTGTGGTCCACCTCAAAGGCAGAGGGAGGAGTATGAGCTCAGAGCAGAGACCCTCAGGATGGGGCCAGCACCCTTTGCTTCCCATGGGCCACCCCAAAGAGCAGATTCAGTGAACCCCAGCCCCCACTTCACGTTCTGTTCCTTCACGCTGCAGCTCGGCCCAGTTGCTGACCTTCTTACTTCCCCCTGCACTGTCCTCACCTTCCCAACTCTGTCACTGGATTCTTCCTACATGGCCCTCGCAGCCACAGATCAACACTCGAGGACCTGCTTATCTCCTCCTCATCTCCACACCCTCAAGCAGTTCTCCAGGAGAAGCCCGAGTGCACCCCTGGGCCTTTCCTGCTCCCACTCAGTCCCCTCCCTCCCATTACTGCTTGATTCCTCACAGCCCCCTTTCCTCCAGCATCACATTGCCTGGTTTAGCAACTAAAGAATGAACGATTTTTTAGTATAAGTACACGAGTAAGAATTATTCCTTGTTTCTCTCTTCATCTGCTGTTCAGCTGAACAAATATTGTTAACTGGGTGCCCTCTATTTTATCTGGCCACCCTGCTCTATGGCCCAGTTCCCGTGGCATGGGGGGCAGCAGCGGTCAAGCCATCTGTGAATTTCAGTCGTTACCTGGCACTGACCAGAACGAGAGCTCCAGGAGGACAGGGACCGGGTCTGGCTGCTCGTCGTGATGACCCATGGATCCAACATAGTCTTGGCTATGGCTCTTTAATTAAGTATCTGTGGGATAAATAAGAATCAACAATCACACCAGCTTCTCAGTGAGCACTGACCACTGTAGCCAGCCGGCCTGCCCCAGGGCTGGAGCTTTCCTTGGGCCTTGGTCACGTTCTCCTTCTGGCTTCAAGAAGCTCAGAGAATGACCAGCTACTTCCAACTGCAGGCCAGCTCATTGCAGTGTACTTGGAGTACATAACAGAACAAAACAGTATGAGGCCTGGGATATTCGGAGGTTCTACGAGACCAGTCGCCAGCAGGGCTCTGATGAGGATATCTCTTTCTTCTTCAGCCCATTGCCACCTTCCAGGGATTAGTGTGTCAGAGTGGAAAGGGGTCCAGCCTTCAAGTCAAACGAGGAAGTTTCCGATCCTAACTCTGACGCTTACAAGATGTCAGAATCGAGGTATCCTGATGAATCTCGGTAAGCTTCAGTTTCCCCATCTGTGAAATGGGGCTCAGACCTTCCCTGTTGATGTCACAGGCTTGTTCTAAAGACCATATGAAAGGCCACTGGAGCAAGCAGGGAGCCTGCAGTTACAAAGTCTTCCCATCACCCTTCTGCCTCCAGTGCTCAGTGGGTCTCCTCCCTCCAGTACAAACCAAGTAAGGAAATGTTTTCATCTGGACCTTTTCAGGTTGGCACTTTCTACATGTGTGACTGTCTGCCATCCCTCACTCCTGCTCAGCACCTCGTGGTTGAGTTCTGCACTCAACCAGCCTTTAGTACTGCCCCTGCCTGGCCACCACCTTCCACAGCGGTTCATAGCAGCCATACCACCCAAGCTTCCATCACCAACGGTACCAAAATCAAATATTTTCTTACTGAGAAATGAATTGGAGATTTCAAAATAAGAGAAAGAATTCTGTTGCAAAGACAGTTGTATAGAAACATCTAAATCTTCTCAAAGTTAATCAGAATGGAACCCATTCTTTACTGAATTCAAGCGGCCAACAGACTTAGATGCCACCTCTTCATGCCCTGATCTTCGTTTCTGTCCTGGGTCTAGGAGGCAAGTTCTCCCAGAACCTCTGGCCAGGGCTTTCCAGTCTGGAGGGCCAGGATGGACCAAGGAGGAGCTAGGGCAGGAGCTTATAAGAGATTTGGAGACCTATAAGTAGACAACAGCCCAGAACAAACACCTCCATAATGCAACTACCAGTTTATGCCAGGCTCTCAACCAAAGACAGAACCTGTAGATATTTTTAACTAAATCACAAAACCATCCATTTAGCAATTCCACCAAGCCACGAAGTTTTTCAATGGCTGCTGCTGAAGCTGGGAGATGCTGTTATGATGGGGCGGACCCTGAAGTTAGAAGGGCATAGATTCAGGGGTCAGCTGGGTCTCACTCTTTAGAGAAGCAACATTAGGCACAATCTCCTGGCTGCCCAGCTGAGCACACTTGAGTGGAGGGAAAGGCCTGGCACCACAGTTACCAGCTGGACAGAAGGGTGGGAGGGAGAGGAGCAGGGAAGGTGAGGCTGAGGGTCCACAGAGGCAACCTCAGCCACCTGGGATTTTTGCTTTCCAACACCCATTGCTTGTGTGGCAATCATTTCCATCCAGCAAATATCTCCACTATTGCCTAAGTGTTTTGGCATTTATGGATTAAAAAAAAAAAATTGTGGCAAAGTCAGAAAACTTTTTCCTATATTACATTCTCTTGTGTAATACTTTCTGTGATCCTGGATTATTGAGCCACAGATACATTTCCTTGGGCTACAGAATTTCATTTAATCCACAGTATGTTCCTGCTAATAAGGGATTTCAGCAGGCTGATACTTTTGAAAGTGTGAAAGTCAGCCCTAAATACACTACGTTTGCACGATGAGGGGAAAGTTTCCAGAAATCCTAATTATGCATGATAGGTTTTACTGATGACTCTATCCCTAATCCTTATTTATTTTGAATCTACCATTTGGACAATGTGTTCAGAACACACTAATGATTATTATAATCATGTTTTATTGTTTTTGTTTACACCCTCATTGAGGCACCCAGAGCCCCGAGTTGTGGCCTCTGGCACTATGGAGCCACAGATATAGGTTGATTCTTAGCCACTTGCAAATAGGCCTGTCCCTTCCCCATTCTAGGCATCAGCCCTAAGTTTGTAAAATTGTAGGTTAATGACTGAATCATGTACGTGGTGGGCATTCCATAAATCCTTCCTAAGTGAATGCACAAATGAATGAATGCATGAATCAATGAAGAATGAAAAGTGATGTGTAAACTGTAAATTCATTTACAACTAGGGGAAAATGATGAACAATTGTGATTAAATTCTATGATCTGCAAAGCTCTCCATGCAATGATGAGCTTTACAGTAATGGGAAATGTGACTTTCCCCATCCATTCCTACAACAAACATTTATTAAGGGCCACAGGGTGTGGAATCGTGGGATTAGACCCAGGAACAAGAAAGACACAGTTCCTGACCCTGTGGAATTCAGCCTGTCAGGGAACCAGACAGGAAACTAGTAATTGCACAGATGAGTATCTAATTACAAGTGTGATACATGCCATGGAGGGACAATAGAAGACGCTGGGAGAGCCAACAATAGGCCCTGACCAATCTCAGGGGTCAGATGTCCATCAAGGAGAGAGAAGCAGAAACTGAGACCTGGGCAGACGCAGGGACGGGGAGGGCAAAGGGAGAGGATGAGAGGGTTCCGGACTGTGAGGAAGGAAGGAAAATCAGTCCCAAAATATTGGGGTGGAGGAGTGGGTGTGAACCTGGCCAAGAGCTTGTCCCCCGTGATTCCTACCACACACCCAGAACTGGGCTTACGTGAGGCAGTGGCAGTCAGGAGAGAGAAAGACCATGGCTCTTTGACGGAGACAAAGGGAGGCCCTGGATCGTTGGTGGTCCCTGGCACAGCCCTAGCTCTGCAGCCCCTCTGCAGCCTGAAACTATGTTTCCCGGAAGCCCTTTCTCACGTGGCTCTGGGTTAGCGTCTGCCAATAAGCTTGCTGGTGCAAGATTGGGAAGGCAGAAAGGAGAAGCCATTATTGTCCTCCAGCAGCAGCTAAATGCAGATACAGACAGAAATCAAATCAAGGAACTGAAGGCAAATCACTCACACTGGAGCTACAGACAAAATGAGGCTGGCAGAGGAGCTCCTACCGAGTTGACTGGGACCCAGGACAGTTTCTAGGAGAGGCATTGTCAGTTTCCTGTTGAGCAGCCTCTTTCCAGCCCTTCAGAGAGCTTTGTAAATCTCTGCATTACTTGGTCTACCAACAGGGCCCCCCTAACCCTAGAGTCCCTCCCATTCCCCATCCCTGGGAGGATTCAGCCCTCTGCAGTGTCCAATAACAGGCTGCTACCGTCCCTCCCAGGATATTTGTATTTTAAAGTCACTGCTTGGGGACAATGGCAGTTAACTGAGACAGATCTGGAACGGTGGGATCTTCGGACAAGCCTCACAGACAACACCCCATATCCATGTCAGCGAAGGCCACTGTAAGATCAGGTGACATAAATGCATTGATGACACTGTAGGAAGCTGGTAAAACTGTCCAGGATAGAAACATTCCATGTCTGCTGCTGCTAAGGGCCACTTCAGCCACCAAGGAAAGACAGAGGGGGTCCAGGCTAATGAATTCCTCTCCTATCATGTTGAAGCCAAAGAATGCATGTCCAAATGTCTTTACCAGTTGTGGTGGCTGGGAAGTGAATTTTAGTTCTCTTGCATTCCACTTAAGTGTAACTCATCTCTGTGGAAAGGCCAGTCTTGGCAGAGCAGACCCTAGAATGGTGCTGGTAGCAGGCAGTCTGCACTCATCACTGCTAAGCCAGACTGAATCTAGTCTCTTCCAAAACCATAGCCCCAGAGGCCAAATTTCACTCCAAGACCTTCCTTAATTTTCTATACCACCTCTACCTGTTTATTTCTAAACCTTGAAAGTGCACACATTTTGAGAATGCACATGAGACTAAAAAGTAGAAATTTCCTATTCAAAATCTCACAGGAAAAATTCCAAAAATTTCTCTCTTTCAAAGAATTGCCTTCTTCCTTCTGTAGGGTAATAAAAATTCCATAAACCATGGTGCACTTGACAGCTAGGAAGTGCAAAGCCAAATTTAATGCATAGGAACAATAGCTCTACTGGTCCTTGGGGTTAACAAATTTGTTTCCTCTTCCTTTTTGTGAATTTTATTTTCTAGTATTGATCTAAAATCCTAATGTATGCATGACTTGTATACAAATTTATATCATGGCATTTATAAAAGATGACTACACAAACATATATCCAAAAAATAGCAGGAAGAAAGGAGGACAGAGGGGGAGAGGACAGCAGAATAGAGTATTAGAATCATGCAGATTGGGACTTAGCGTAAGGAGGAAACAAGAACTGTGGTGAAAATGTTCATATCCCCTTAAATCATCAGCTAAGGCCAATGATGATTCCGGGGCTCTCATTTCATACAAGCACCGTTTGAGAAATATCCTGTGCTGAAACATGGGAAAATGAGAAATTTTAGAGTCTATCTAACAAATCAAAAATAAATGAAGTAACAACATAAAGGTAGATTTACCATTATTTATAATTTACCACTTTTACCTTGTTTTCAATTGTCTCTCGTCCTCTTCATTTGAGGAGCCCATTACATTTTATTATGCTAAACCCTATCTTCTGTCACATAAATTACAGTTAAAGATCTTAATATTAAAGCCTCTTAGCTCAGAGATCATATTTCAAGCTTTGTTCAAACCAGACGTTAATGCTGGAATTGAACACAGAACACTTTGTCATCATTACCTATGATCTCAAAAGTATAATACAATTTTTGCTATATATGGCACAAAAATGCCTCTTGGTATAACACTGAATTATGGAGATATATTGATTTCTGCAGTATTTTGACAAAACAATAAAACTAAACCTGTTAGCTCCTAAGCAGATACCCAGACAGCAACCCAGCCATGATGGCAGCGGTCATGAAGATAAAGGTTTCATTGAGCCCAGTTAAAATAGGAAACTACTCAAACCCGTGTCTGTCCTGGCAATTCCTGCTGCTCACACTTTTGTTGTCCTTTTCTTTTCACAAGGGTGGAATAGGAGAGTCAAGAGGGAGCTTGTTTCGCCTCTAGGTTGATTTGGAGGGGACTCCCAAAGCAGCCCCTTACTTACCTCTTGGGGGATCTTGGCCGCTAACCTAACCTCGTGCAGCTTTGTTTCTCCTCATAAGTAAGACAAAAGCAATATCAGCCTTCTGAGAGTGTTGAGCAGATTAAATGAGCTATATATACACAAGGCACCTAACCAACCTCTAGCCCAGTGTACCATAGGTGCTCAGTAAATGACGGCTGTCAAATTTATTTCTGGAAGTACGTTGCATGGATCATGTGCCATTTGCTCACATGGATATGTGCGAGTTAGAAGACCCCACCAAGTCCTACTCCTGCCTCTGCAACCAACTTTCTCCATGATCTTGGGCAAATCATGCTTCTTTTCCAACACACCATTTTCTCATCTAGAAAAGGGATAATTGCACCCGCCCAACCAACCTCGGAAGGTTGTTTGGGGATAAAATGCAAGAAGAGTTGTGACAGTGCTTTGCAAAGGGAAAAATGCTACACACCCATAAAAGATCATTACCACAAATCAGTCTTACGGTTTGAAATTGTAAGCGCCCTCAGAGTGCTATGCTGTTCCAAATCAGGCATTTGGCCGGCACAGTAAGACAACTACTCAACGAATAAATCAACGTGTCTTTTTCCCCCCTGTAATGATGATGGTAATAGCTCTGCAACCATACAACTCACTTTTTCCCCTAGTAATGATGAGAATAATGCTGCCACCACCCCAACTCGCATTTCTTAAGCTCCTACTATGAGCCAGACACTGAGAGAATATTTGCACATAAAATGGTTTTCCAATTTTATTCCCAGACCTACCTGGTGTGCAGTGCTGATGTGATCTGTATTTTACAGACAAGGAAACTGAGGCCCAGAAAGGGCACGCAACATGCCCAAGGTATCGTGACTGCCGGGGGGAAGGCCAGGATGGGACTGGGTCTGCCTGAGTCCTAGGCCAGGGATCTTTCTGCCACACCCTTGGGATCTGAGGTGGTTAATTCTGTGTGCGCATTGGCTAGATGATGGTGTCCATTGGTTTGGTCAAACACTGGCCTAGAAGTTGCTGTGGCTATATTTTTTTTTTCTTTTTTTTATCTTCATTTTATTGAGATATATTCACATACCACGCAGTCATACAAAACAAATCGTACTTTCGATTGTTCACAGTACCATTCCATAGTTGTACATTCATCACCTAAATCAATCCCTGACACCTTCATTAGCACACACACAAAAATAACAAGAATAATAATTAGAGTGAAAAAGAGCAATTGAAGTAAAAAAGAACACTGGGTACCTTTGTCTGTTTGTTTCCTTCCCCTATTTTTCTACTCATCCATCCATAAACTAGACAAAGTGGAGTGTGGTCCTTATGGCTTTCCCAATCCCATTGTCACCCCTCATAAGCTACATTTTTATACAACTGTCTTTGAGATTCACAGGTTCTGGGTTGTAGTTTGATAGTTTCAGGTATCCACCACCAGCTACCCCAATTCTTTAGAACCTAAAAAGGGTTGTCTAAAGTGTGCGTAAGAGTGCCCACCAGAGTGACCTCTCAGTTCCTTTTGGAATCTCTCTGCCACTGAAGCTTATTTCATTTCCTTTCACATCCCCCTTTTGGTCAAGAAGATGTTCTCCATCCCACGATGCCAGGTCTACATTCCTCCCCAGGAGTCATATTCCACGTTGCCAGGGAGATTCACTCCCCTGGGTGTCTGATCCCACGTAGGGGGGAGGGCAGTGATTTCACCTTTCAAGTTGGCTTAGCCAGAGAGAGAGGGCCGCTGTGGCTGTATTTTGCAGATGGCCTTGGCATCTATAATCAGTTGACTTTCAATAAATGATATTACCCTCCATAATGTAGACAGGCCTCATCCAATCATCTGGGGCCTTAAAAGCAAAGACCTGAGGGTTCCAGGAAGAAGAAATTCAGCCTCAAGTTTCTGCCAAATCTTCTTTGAGTTTCCAGCCTGCTGGCCTCCTTTATGGATTTCAGCCTCAAGACTTCAACAGCAACTCCTACCAGAATTTTCAGCCTATTGGCCTTCCCACAGATATTGGGCTTACCAGTCCTCACAACCACAAGAACCAATTCCTTAAAATAAATCCCTTGATATGTATCTCCACATATATCCTGTTGGTTCTCTTTCTCTGGAGAAACCTGACTGTTACAGGATCCATCCAGAAAGCAAGTGACCAGGTGATTGCAGAACAACTGAGAACTCTTGGGTAGGTCTTCTGTCATCGTAACAGACTACCGTGGAGCCCTGTATCACCAGACCCCATATTCTCAATGGCTGCTTTGAACCAAGGCCTTGTTCACTACTAAAGCCACAGACCCACCATTGTCCTGGGAATGGCCCCCAGCATGAGTCCTTGGAAAATTCAGAGCCATGAGAGTACTTGGACGTCATTCCTGGTTATGGGTGATGCTGGAGAAAGAGGACTTTGGATCAGGAAGGCCAGGGTTTGAATCTTGGCTTTCCTCTTGCCTGGCTGAGTGACCATGGGTGAGACCCTGCTGCCTCTGATTCTCAGGTTCCTCCTCTGTAGAGTGGGAAACTCTAGGAAGCATAAATAATGATCATTGCCCCTGGGCAGTGAAGTGAGATCATGGGTATGAAAGGAATTTGCAAACTGACAAAGCTGGCCAGCATCTTGTCACCTTGTTCTTGTAGGATCTGGGATGTCACCTTGGAGTTGTCCCTGCAATTGTATCTACTACAGTTTCCTGTCCCAAGGCCAGATCCACCCACAGTGAAGAGCGAGTTTTCCCCCAAAACTGTGTCACCATCAACCATGCCCATGTTTCCCAACACAAGCCTAGGGGGTCTCTCCTCCCTTGTGCAGTGGGACAAATGTGTGCAAAATGCAAACAGGTGCTGTCACACACACACATGCACACACATGCATGCATACATATGCACACATGCACACACAATCAAACATGTCAGTGACTTCCCACTATTCTCAGGATAAAGACAAAACCCCTAGCATTGCCTGGATTTGTGGACCTCCAACCAGGCACCCCAATACTCACTTCTCCTTCCATCCACTTCCTCTGCCTGAAGACCCGGCTCTCCCCTAGCACCCATTTGCCTAGTTATCTCCCATTTTCCCTACAGATCTCAACTCAATCATGATGTCTTTGTGTCTTCATGGAAACCCTTCTCCCAATTATACCTCACTTCTCAGTTCCTATCACAGTAGACATTTTACACTTATTTATGTGATTCCTTTACGTCTATCTAGCTCTTCCTTAGATAGTAAACTCCATTTGGGCAGGAAACAGGTCTATTTTGCTATTATTATCCACACCTGGAGCTTAGCACAGTGTCTGGCACCCAGTATATTCTCAGAATAAATGCTGGATTGGTTAGTGATTGGAAGCCAAGTTCCCCTCTCATTTGCCCTCTTCACTGTGTGTCTGTGCCTTTTAATTCAGTTGAAAAATATTGATGAACCCAATATCCATCACAGACACCTATGTCACGGCACACACCCAAGTTAATTCTGAATGGTTCATAGAACTAAATGCAAAAGCTTGACCTAAAAAGTTCTAGAAGAAAATACAGAAAAAGATTTATGAGCTTTATGTAGAAAATATTCCTTAGTCAAGACACAAGAAAGGATTAACTATAAAAGAATAAAAGGATAAATTGGACTTTATCAAAATTAAAAACTTCTGCTCATCAAAGGAACCATTTCAAAAAATGAAAAGACAAGACACAGACTGATTCTCTGTATCTATAACATTTTAATGCATATATCCAGAATGTGTAAAGAACTCTTACAATACAATAATAAGACAAACCAAAAAACAAATAAAATGGGCAAAATACTTCAACAGGCACTTCATAAAAGAAGATGTAAAAATGGCCAGCAAGAACATGAAAAGATGTTCACCATCATTAGTTGTCAGCAATATGAAAATTAAAACCACAATGAGATACCACTTTTTAACCAGTAGAATGGCTAAAATGAAATATTGATAATACCAAGTGTTGACAGGATATGGACCAACTAGAACTTTCATGCACAACTAGCACCCCTTTTTTAAATGGTACAACCACACTGGAAAACCATTTGGCCTTTTGGCAGTATCTTATATAGCTAAATATACATATCCCCCTAAGTATTTACCCAAGAGAAATGAAAGCTTATGTCCACACAAAGACTTGTGCAAGAATATTTGTAACTGCTTTATTCATGATTAAGCTGGAAATAACCCAGGTGTCATATCCACACAATGGAATACTACTCAGCAACAAAAATGTACAAACTTGAGCAACAAGAATGAATCTCAAAAACGTTATGCTGAGCAAAAGAAGCCAGGCACAAAACAGTACACAATGTATTATTTCATTTATATGACATTTAAGAACAGTCAAAATTAATCTATAGTAGTAGAAATCAAGTCAGTGGCTGAGTGGGGCAGGAAGTGGTATGACAGGAATGTTATGTGACTGTATACATTTGTCAAAACCCATCAAAGTATACCTTTAAGAGCTGTGTTAATGTGTGTAAATTATACCTCAATAAAGTTGAATTTAAGAAAGGAATAATAAAACATTGACTAAGCCCTCAGCATGCCACGTGTCCTGTATTGATTCTTGGTGAACAGAGAGTTGGGGACTGATCACTTTCTATGGCCACCCCCCACTGCTAGACATCCACCACTGCTAAATTTCAGTCAGAAAATAAAATGAAATTTAAAAAAGGAATTGATGCAAGGGGGTGTGTGTTTTAAACCATAAAGCCCTAAGCTGCTCCCTCTTCCTCCCTTCTCCTCCCCTCCTCTCCATTCTGTCGGCAGGCCGGAATGAGCGCTCAAACTCACAGCCGCAAACGTGTTATCGCCTGCCCAAAAACCTCTCCTGGACCTCCACCTTCAGAGAGGACAGAGCTCACCTGGGTGTATTAGCTTCCTGGGCTGCCCTGACTGATCACCACCAACTTGGTGGCTTCACACAATGTCAGTGTATTTTCTCCCAGTTCTGGAAGCCAGAAATCCAAACTCCAAGTGTCGGCAGATGCATGCTCTAGGGGGGATCCTCCTTTGGCTCTTCCAGCTTCTGGCGGCTCCTGGTGTTCTGTGGCTTGTGGGTGCAGCCTTCTAACCTTCATCTCCATCTCCACGTAGCCTTTTCCTTGGTGTGTCTCTTATAGGATCACCTGTCACTGGATTTAGGGCTCACTCAGATAATCCATGATGATCTCCTTAATTACATCTGCAAAGACCCTTTTTCCAACATGTTCCCAATTACAGGTTCCAGGAGTAGGGATGTGGGCACATCTTTGTGGCGGGGCACCATTCACCCCACTCTACTAGCACACAGGCACTTCTAGTGAGCCCAACCTTCTTTTTTAAACTCTTTATTGAAATATATGTTCAGTAACAAGCATATAATACAAGTGTCCAACATTTTCACAAACAGAACACACCCATGCAAGCAGCACTCAGATCAAGAAACAGAACTTTACCCACCCCCAGAACCCCCTTGCACCCCTCGCCGCTCTCTGTCCCTCCCCGCGGGCATAGTCCCTCCTAACTTCTAAGAGCACAGACAGGTTTTGCCTGCTTTTGTCCCTTATGTAAGTGGAATGTAGAGCATGCACTCCCTCATTCCTGGCTTCTTTTGCTCTACATGACGTTTGTGAGATTCATCCACACTGTTGCATGTAGCAATTGGTTATGCATCCTCATCATGTATAATAATGCAGCATGTGGGAAAAACTGCAACTTATTCATCCAGCCTACAGCAGGTGGGCAGTAGGGTGGTGTCTGGTTTGGGGTCGTTACAAATGAGGCAATTTGGAGCGTCCTCTGTTATGTTCCTTGGTGCCCATGTGCACAGGTTGCTGTTTGGCCCAGGACCAGGACTGGGTGTGGACAAGCTCAGCTTTAGTAGATACAGCCCAACCGTGCTCCGGAGGGGTCGTGCCAGTTCCACTCCTACCAGCAGAGAATGAGAATCTCCATCCTCACCAGCACTTGGTTGGTTGGTTTTTTATCTCAGCCCTTCTGGGGTGTGCTGCAAATATCCTCTTGCATTCCATGACTTGCCTTCTTACTCTTAACAGTGCCTTTTGATAAACATCTGTTTATCACCTTTGTAGTCCAGAGTGTCAGTTTTTCCCCTTTTGATGGTGTTTTGTTGTCCTATTTAAGAGTCTTTGCCTGTCCCAAGACCCAAGACCCTAGTCCCAGTCTCACCTCCTGCTGCTCCCACCATATACCCATTGCTCCTGCCACTCAGAACTCCTTTTTCCTCCTGAAAAGCCTCAAGGCTTTCCATGACTTTGGGCCTTTGCACAGGCTGTCCTCCCTGTCTTAAGTGCTTGGATGGAAAAATCTCCTTTTCATCCCCCAAGGACCAATTTCAGTGCAGCCTATATCTTTTGGGTGCCTTCCCTGCCTGGGCCTCAGTCCGTCTCCCTACACAAGTCCAGCCCCTGCACCTTGGGGCCCCCAACATTCTAGGCTGCCCGCCCACCGATGTCATCATTCCTCTCCACATCTGACTGCTCCACTCCCGTGACAGCCTCTCAAATGCAGTGACTGAACCTGAACCTGACTTGCCCTTGTGTTTCCACGACCTGCATAAATCCCAGATCAGTGGATTTACTGAAGTGAAAAATGTAAATGTAAGGTATAATTATCCTTATTATTTTATTAGAACATTGAGGTAGGATAGCCTGATGGTTAGGATCAGGGGCTTGGAATCAGAAGGATGTAGTTTTGGATCGTAGCTCAGCCGTTTGATAGCTGTGTGTCCCTGGGCAGCTTACTCAGTGTCTCTGATCTTCAACGTCCTCATCTGTTAAATGGTGATAATAAGAGCAGCTGACTTCATGGGACTCTTGTGAGGATTACAGGAGGTAATGGATGTGAAAGACTCAGTTCTGTGCCCAACACAAAGTAAGCACTCAATTAAAGCTGGTTCTTACTATTCACCACCCCACTCCCACCCCAGAACAAGTTATAAAGCCATGGTCTTCCTTTAGCTGCCAATGGTGCAAGCAAGAGAAAACATTTGCACCTCTTCTGATAAAACCTGAACTATGAGCAGAACCACTGGCCCCCAGCTGCCAGCTGGTTCCAGACAAACAAAAAGGCTGGAGCAACTAGGAAAGCTACAATTTTCACACCTACATTGGGCACATCACCTATGGAGGTACCAGGAAAGCAAATTGGGTTTATGTTGCAAATAGAAAATGATGACGCTAATTATCTTGCATTGTGGTAGCTGGGGATAGTGGGATAGTCCCGGAGCCCTTTGCCATCCATTATCTTGTTTGATCACACTATGAAAGAAAAGAGCCTTCCATCTCAGTGTTAACAGCTGTATTCTAGATTGGAGACCATCTCCCCTCCCCATCATGGGTTTTTTTTTTTCCAGGAAGGGGGAAGACTCACCCAGAAGGCATTACTTATTGCGAGGGAAGGCTTCCTGAACTGCAATGGAAAGAGCTCTGTGTCTGCCTCTGGAGTTGAAGATCCCACACTTTCGGAGAAGACGTCCCCGAGCTGGGACAGCCCAGCCGAAGTCGGCAGGCTTTCCCCTGCCCTTCAAGGGGTCCCCCAACATAATGGATACAGCTGCTGAATTATTGGGATCGGATGAGGGACCGAGACATAACTGCACTTGAACACAGCACAAATCATCCTAACCTGACACAAAAACCATTTCCCGCCAAGTGTATAACTCATTCGGCCCGCTGCTGACGGCTGCAGAGGCCTCATCCCTTAAAAATTCCCAAACGGGGTGTCCTCCCATCCAGGATCTCATTTTGGCATATGGAAATTTCCCTCCTTTTTGGCAGAAAGGTTTTCTTTAAAAACATTTTTAAAAATATATATCCCTTTTCCATTAATACTAAAGAGAAGGGTCACGAGTCCTTCCCCTGAAAAAGGCATAAAGATTGCATTCTAGAGGCAGAATGGTTTAGCTCCCACTTTGGAGGATCCCCTTGGGTAAAATCTCACCCAGAGCTGCAGTGACCTTGCTCTTTTTACTTGCTCATTTGCAAAAGAAACCCTCAAGAAATGATGTGGATCTTTGAATTTCAAATGCTGCAGTATTCTTAGGGTACACTTGACCAACTATGTTTAAGAATTGCTTAAAGGAGTTCTCTGTAGTCATATCAATCTCCATTGCAGGAAATGAAGACCTTTTCCTAATTGGGGGAGCAAACTATTTGCCAGTCTCTAAAGCACTTTCCTAGAAAGACACCCCCACATCTCTTAAGAACTGCACACTATTTTTTATCCAAGATACTTTTAAATGAGAGTTTTTTTTCTTTATTTCTTTTATGCTTTCTTTTCTTTTCCCTTTTCTTTCTCTCTCTCTCTTCATTTTTATTTTTTATCATTATTTTTCATTTTCAGCTTTCTGCATGGCCCCTGGGAGCAGCTCTTCCGGAACCATCTCCAGTGGGACTCTCAGCCTTGACAGAGCCTGCCTGCCCCTATTACCCTTAGCGTGCTAAATGGTGCTGTTTCATTTCGTTCATTTATAGGGCTACTCTTTCATCTGAGGCATGTTTATTAACTGGTAGCTGTTAATTATATAAGAAGATAATTTCATGTAAATGCTGGATTTAAAAGCAGCCTATCTAGCGTGCTTACTCTTTAACAAGAAGGCTTTGGGATTTGTTTTTTGTTGTTCCTATGTGAGTAAGGCAATTAATTGATTCAGTTGATTGAATGAAAAATGCATCGTAATTGCTTTACCCCATCAAGCAGCTACTAGAATTATTTAATGCTGGCAGAGGGACAACAGCCTCTATGATACATCTCTGTTTATTGCCCTAATAAGAAGCTGGGGCCTGTGGTTGACAAAGGCATACTCAGATGGGGGCCTGGTGGTCCTTTTTCTGAAAGCAGAGAGAATAGCCCCAACAACTTGGACTATTCAGACCAAAGAAACAAAAAAAAAGGAAAGAGGAAAAAATCCGCTTTTGTCTCAACTATCCAAATAATTGCCTGCCCGCTCCTTTGGTTCTGTTTAGCAAGGCTTTGGGGGCAGAGAGTGTTGGCTCTGGAGTGCTTTCCAGCCCCTGGGCTTTGTGTCTGAGCAGAGATGGGGCTTGTTTCAGGAGAACGTGCTGTTCTCCACTCAGGAGAAAGGTGCGAGTGGCTCCCAGGCAACCAGGCTTGTCTTCTAAGGGGTTTCCAAGAAGGGGCTTAAGAAAGATTAGGGGAGGGAAGAGGAGGGTCTTGTCCGGCCTCATCCCCACCATTCAAGGACCACGTATCCAAGTCACTCCCGTGTCCGCCATGCCCAGTGCGGGTGCCTGGCCGGTCACACGGGGTCAGGTTGAAACGGACTGAACAAAACCCACCAACCCAGACCTCTCACGCCACCAGAGCAGGTGAAGGTCAGGGTAGACCACGGTCCCAAGCCTGATCCCAGCCCTGAGTCCAGGCACATTCCAGGATTGAGCCCTGATCCTCCTTAGCACAGAGCGTCACCGACCATGGGAACCAGCTCTGATCCGCCCTAACAGGAAACTCGCCATTGAGACAGGTTGCTCTGCAGCAGGGGCTGCACAGTGCATTTGATTTAAATTGCCTCATGTGCATGGCTTTACATTTCACAATAATCTCACAAAGAAGATCCAATTATTCCCATTTGCTGAAGGAGAAACTAAGGCTCAATGAGATTAGATGGTTTGCCTATGAGTACATTGCTAGAAAGCAGCAGGGCTGAAATTGGAACCCAGCTCTCCCTGCTCCAAAGCTCAATCCCATTCTATATAAAGTGCCCAGTACAGCATCAGGCATCTGGAACATGCCCCTTAATTATAGTTCTTATTGTTGTAGCTGTTGTCTGTTGTTGCTGTCATTGTCATTCCATGAAGCCGATTGTCTCCATTTAGCCAAAGGGAGCTACAATTGCATCTAAGAGGTGTGTACCAGCCATAAGTTGTGCCAATTCCCTATAGGACTTTAGAATTCCAGGCGGATCCCAAGGGTTGCTCTTGTCTTCTTTTCCCTGTTGTAAGTGACACCCAACTCGACTGACTCAGACCCACTCCTGAAAGCATCCAGACAGGCATCTAACCAGCAAGTTTTCAATCCTAAAGAAACATCTAAAAACAAGGTTCAGGATGGCACCAGTGACCTATAGACATACACATATGCAAACATATACGTATTACATTGAGAATATTGACCCAAAACAAAAGAGAAAAAATGTTGCATTGTGCGTTTTGGACTTTTCCCAGTCCAAGCATCATAAGGTAAAATCTGCTGAACTCTCGCACGCAGAACTGAAGCACAAAAAAAAACCCTCCCACTGCTTTGCCAACACTTGTTCCACAACACCAAGCAACAACAACAACAACAATGATAATAATTCAACATTCACATTGGTGAATTAACACAGGCTGTCTCTGAATTTTTTTTCCAGCTGCCAATATGAATTATTTAGTGTTTCTAAAATTAGAGGGCATTTCCAATGATTGCAGTAATGACCTTCCAGATGAATGTCCATCACGGTTGAAGACATTCAGGCAACTGGGCATTATAATAGTGGCCATACGTCACCTGGGCTCTGCTCTCCTGGGGACCACTATGATGCTTGTTAGAATTAGATGAGAATGCCCAGGTGCAATCCCTTTCAGACCTGTCTCAGCCGATGCTTCACTGTCGTTGCCAGAGACACACGCCGCCTGTGCTCTGAGGCCAGGGCCTTCCAGACAGAGCCCCTCCTGGTTAAGTCGAAATGTCTGTTTTCTGCAGCAAATTTGCAGGAGACCTGGGCCCCAGTTACAAGGCCTGCCAGTAGCTGTGTTTCCTCCCCATCCCTGGGTTTCGGCCACTAAAGAAGTCACTTGACGTATCTTAGTACTGTGCAGTGTTCCTGGATTTTAAAAGACCTTCATGATTAAGTGCTTTCATGATTGAATGATTAAATGCATTCTCTATTCTCCTCTTGAAGATTCACACTGGACCTTATCATGGCAAAGGCTCTGAGAAGTCCTGTAGGAAAGAAACTTGTTGAACTACTTTATTCAATCCACCAGTTCCCTCCTCCGTGACCACGGAACATTCTTCAAGGACTATCCTTCTACCCCACAGAGCCACTGCAGCCCACTGTCCACATTTTGGTGGATGCCGGACAGAATGAGAGCTTTGCTCCTTTCCAACCTTGAAGTTTGAGCACTCGCAGCACTATCACCTGTCCCTTCTGAAGGCATCTTGTGATGTTGCTCAACTGAAAGGCGTTTTCCACTGGACAGAGATCTCCCTCCTGGTATAAAGGCCGGTGCTCTTTTGTTTTCAAAGACCGAAATCCGCCCCAAACTAACTTATGCAAATAAAGGGAATTTATACTTATTTCGGTACAAGGAATTAAAAGTGAGCTAAGGAATCAGTACCTTGAGGATTACAACTGCAGCCCCACTCTGCCAGGATCATAAGGAGGGCGCCTTTCTCACTCTTCCTTTGTCTTCCCTTCAGCCTCTCTCTGCCGCTCTCCATCCTTCCCTCTCCCTCCATGCAACCGGCCAGCCCTCCGGGTCACAGTTCCCTTCATCTCTGCTGCTCCATGCTACAGGGAGGCTGCTTCTGCCTGGGAGGGAGCATGGCTGCTGGCAGCTGCAGAGCGACAGAGAAAGGGAGCGTTTCTTTCTTCTACCATCCTTATACCAGCCCTGGGCAAGACCCCACACACCCAGCCTGCGTCACATGCCCACCGCGGGGAATTGCCCCCGTGTCCAGAGGACACGTCACTGTGAGGGCCCCCCCGGGTCATGCGCTTCCCCCTGTGGCCAGGAGGGGGCAGCGCACTGCGAAGCGCAGCCCCACCAGGACTGCCTGGAGGTCAAGGGGGTCCCCCAAAAGGAAGTTGTGCCTGTGACCACAAAAGGGGGGGGAAGGGACTGGACTCTGCTCCCACAAACCCAACAACCACACCAGACCACCTTCCCTCTCAAGTAGGAAATGTGGAGCAGCAAAGCCCTCGGGCTGTCTCACCACTTCACTTATTTCAGTGTTTTCAAGCTCAACGGCAAGAGTCTTGAATTTCTACAGATTCGGATATGTAAGGGATTCTGTTCTTCAAAAGTTAAAGACACCTTTCAGTTTGCTTCCATATATAATAAATCCTCACATGAAAGAGAAAGACTGCAGCACAGATTAGAGAGGGTAAGCAGGTCAGCAGTAACATTAGTTCAAACGAGCGGGTCCTTCTGCGGGCATTTCCGTTGGTGAGGGCTTTTGTCGTGGAGCTGGGAAGATTTATGATCAAATTAGCCGCTTACTGACACTCACAGGACCCTGGAAATCACCGGGGTTGTCTCCATTGGTGCAGAAGATGGCTCAGTACCCAATTGTCACCTTTCCTGGGGTTTTGTCCACAGGATGCCCAAACAGCTAGTTGAAGGGTAAAAAATCAGGTTCAGCAAACTACAGCACCGTCTCCTGCTTGCCAGTCTGCTGTGGTCAAGGGTTTCACAACCCAGCCCCTGTTTGCTTTGGCTCCGTGGTCTCAGGAGCTACCAAGCTTGTGAAGGAATGACAAGGATATTCAGGGCAGGAGTGGGAAGGAAATTTAGACCAGCCCTGAGGAAATGAGGGGAACACAACCTGCTCATGCTTAATCTCTCATTATTTTAGAAACAAAATGTACTGGATGCCACACACCAGCCTGGTAGGTCTTTGATTCCCAATGGGGTTGGAAATCTTTCAAGCGCAGATATATTTCCATGAACCAGGCATTGTGGGGGTCCCGGATAACAACAGGCACAGGTCATATCTCACTCTTGACCAGACAGTATGTGGACTGAGAAGTGTGTTTATGATTAATCCCGTAGATTTACAGTCCACCTGGTCCAGGGCTCCTGGAAGAAGGATGTTTTGTGTGAGGCTTGAAGGATTCTGAGAATTTTCCAGGGGCACAGTTGAGGTGAGGACAGAGGAAGTGTTTCAAGCAGAGGGAGCAGCTGGGTGAGCCTGTGGGAACCAGTGTACCACTAATGAGCCCTAACCAAAATATGCAGGGATGCTCGAGTCACTGCTGTTCGGCAGGAGTCTGGGCCAGCAAAGGCCGTGGACAAGGGCCCCAGATGGCGTGGGCCCAGTCCTCAACACTTGTAGCAAAGATGGAAGCAACCATAACCTTAAATGAGCTCCTGCCCCTACCCCTCATGGACTGAGCAGCTTCTCCATGTCTCTCTCTATGCAAGCTCTGAAGCAGGTCTAGCCTCTTTGGACTCAGTCCCAATTCATGGGGGGAAGAAGGAACCCCGAGAGAGAAACTGGACATGCACAGACTTGGCCATTCTGAGTTCATGTATACTTTAGTTTGAAAAATTAATTGTTTTACTTTGAGTTGGTGAGGTAGGATTTTCTGTCCTTTTGAGCTGCATGTGATAACTTGTCCGATGAGACTGAGTTGATATAATGCCAGCCCCAAATTTGTTTTTTCTTAAGTAATATTTTCATTAGTGTGTGATCCCTTGTCACCAGGAAATGTGGACAGACCATTAAGGACTTAGAAATACTGAAATCATTCGTGTCCTCCCGTCCTCCCCCATTCCATCTCCCAGGCCATCCATTCACCTGAGAAGCCAGGTCAGCAGTCACTCTCTTAGGCTTGGGTGCTGCTCAGGACAGAAACAGTGATCCAGTGTGAGCCAGGGCTCTCCTCCCTTTATGCTCATTGCTTGTTGCCTTGCCAGCCTCCCCTACCATCTGGGAGCCCCTTGGTGGCAGGAACCCTCACATAGGACCTGGTATTTAGTAGGTGTTCAAAAGCCCTCTTGCAAAATGAATGGATGGATGGGCACTCCTCAAAAGCAGAGATTGGGGTGGTGTGGGAGTGGGGGGCCCACATGGCCTTAACATGCAATGGGGCTGAAATTCCTGTTGGACAATACAAAGGCTGGAGTTTCCCGTTACCATGGTGACAGGCCTGCCTGGTTTTGCAGGTCAGACCAGGCAGGGTGACTAGTATTCCTGCTCTTGCTAAGAAGACGCCACCATGACATGGAGATTCTCTCTGGCCTCCCAGCCCAGGTGACATGGGAAGCAACGGCCTGTCCCCTCTGTGCAGTCAATGACAGTGGGTTATAAGTTGCCACCAAGGTCAATATCTGGTCAATGTCTGGTCACTGGGAAGGTCACACTGTCACTCCTCCAAAATGGGCCTTTGCCATGACAGTCACGGAGAGCATCTAACTTTAGAAAATGGGTCTTCTTCTAAAGCCACTAACTAAAGCCTAATGTGCTATAATTACATAGGCAGGAAGTTTTCACAACTCAGGCTTTGCTGTGCTATTAAATAATTAGCATATAGTTGGGATGTTATATTTTACATATTCAAAAAAGGCATGTGATGATAGAAACTCTGGAGTGTTAATCTCATGTTCAACCATTCAGTTAGTAAAAGGGATATCTTTGTCAAGTGTTGGCAGTTTGTTCCCAGCCCATTACCTTTTAACTGAAAATTTCCTCAAGAAATGGAGTTGAGATATCACTGTAGAGATTTCCAGACCTTCTATAGTGTATGGACAGAAAGGCATCCAGTGTTCAGAGAGGGACTAGGGAAGGCATGGATATCCTAAAAGGTGCCATGCACATTCTGGAAGGCATGAAAAAACAGGTTCAGAGAACCTGGATAATGACAAGGTCATCCAGAAATCTCAACCCCAGGAAAAAGAGGCAGGTGTTTCCACAAGGATTGGACTGAAGGTAAGAAGAAATTACTGTCTTTCATTTAATTCCTTAATTGCACCGTACTCCTTCCTGCCTAGAATGCTCTTCCCCTTTGGCCTCCATCACCACTCACCTCCTCACTTGAGTGTTTCTCCTTCAGCTCTCAGCTCAAATGTCATTTACTCAGGGAAGGCTGCCTAGATCCCCTGTCAATACCCACTATCACCAAACCCTGTGCTTTTCCACCTTGCCTTATGATAAGATGCAGAAGTGTATGTAGTTACACGGTCAATTTTTATTAATGTCTGTCTCCCCTACAGAACACAAACAGCAGGAAGCAGCAAACCATTGTTATCCCCCAGGGCCTCGCACAGCACCTCGCACACAGAAGACACTCAATATTTGCTGAGTGAATAAAGTGGATGTGGGAGACAAATTGAGCTGGGCTGGTTGGGGAACTGACTGGATATTGGCCAATCTTCCTTTTGTGCCCGCCTTTATGACTTTCTTGCCCTTTTGTAAAGTGGCCATATGCTCTAGATGGCCAAGTGTATGAGATGCCAAGGACGAGCCTTAAGAGAGTCATGTGAGAAGAAAAGGGGGGGTGGTAGTGGAATACTGGACCCCAAAGTACCCCCTGCCACACACACACCCACAGCAGGTATGAATGGTGGACGTGACTAAGGGTGGCTTCTGTTGAAGGATAGGCTCACACTACAACACAGTGCCACCCAGTGCTTCTTACACCTCAAAGTTTCCTAAACCCATTTAGGAATCATTAAATGGATGCTTATGGGGCATGTGCTGTGTGCCAGGCCTTGTCCTGGGCGTTAGAAACACAGCAGTGAATGAGCCAGACTAAAAGCCCTGCCCTCGTGGAGTTGTGTTCCAGTGAGGTGAGGCAGACAATAAAGAAATGAGTGAGTGGACCATCTAACATGTCAGACAGTGACAGCATTCTGGAGGAAAATGAAGAAGAGATGGAGGACGTGGGGGTTGCTATTTTGAGCAGATGGTCAGGCAGCTTTCTCAGATGAGGTAACATTTAAGCAAAGAACTGAGGAGAGTGAAGGGGCAAGTGTTCTAGGCAGTGGAAGATCAAGGGCTTCTTCCTCAGCCTACTTACCCAGGGACACTTAAAGAACAGAGAGAGTAGTGACCACCTGGTACCCAGAACGCCTCCAGGAACACTCATGCCTCATGTTTGCAGCTAGTTCATGAGATGAGGCCAGGGTGAGCTGCCCGTGCCGGTCAAGAGTTGAAAGGACTTGTGTACCCAGAGTTGCTCTAGTCTGTAGGCAATGGGGCATTCGCTAGCTGGCCGCTCAGTGGTGCCTTCAGCAGGCAAATGGAAGAGGTGACCTGGACAGGGAGGAAGCAGCCCAGGCAGGAGGAAGTGGCCCAGGCAGGAAGGAAGTGACCAAGGCAGGGAAGAAATGACCTGGGCAGGAAGGAGTGATCATCCAGGCAGCAGGAAGTGGTCAAGGCAGGAAGGAAGTAACCCAAGCAGAGAGGAAATGACCCAGGCAGGAAGGAAGTCGCCCAGGCAGGAAGGAAGTGGCCCAGGCAGGAAGGAAGTGGCCCAGGCAGGGAGGAAATGACCCAGGCAGGGAAGAGTGATGGCCCTCTGTCTGCTCCTGTGGCCTTCCCACCTGCCTTTGTTCAGCATTTCATTGAGAAGCTTCCAAATCCAAGAAATCCATGACTAAATGATGTATTAAACAGAGGAAAAAGATAAAAAGCAAATACTTTCAAAACATCTAGAACTAAAAATAGATGACATCAGTCCAAACTCCAGCACCCAAACTGCAGCTACAGGCCTGAGTAAGAAAAATGGGGGACCTGCTGAGTCGCTCCCTGGGCCCTCCCTCCTGCCTCCCATCAGCCTTCCAGGCTCATGTGTCTTGTGCTGGGAGCCAAGGAACCAGCCAGTCTTCAGTGGATTGAATGACTGGAGTCTTATTGACTGGCTTTTGTTAGAATGCATTAGACCCGCAACGCCATAAATCAGAACTGTCCACTTCACACGTGCTTTTCAAAGCTGCAAACGTTAAATTCATAAAATTCATTCTTGAACATGGCTCCTTCCTCCAATCCTGATTGTACTTTTAAGTGAGAGCTGCTGCTCTAGCATGGAGCCTGGGGTCTGCCCCACCCTGGCCATAAAAGTCCAGTCTCTGAGATGAAAGGGTTGGTGACCTGCTTGCTGACAAGGAGGCAGAGCCAGCACGTTGAGTCACCCTGTTGTCCTGCCTCCCTGCCCTTCTGCCCAGCGCCACCAGAATCAGGAATGACCTGCCCGGGAGGAAGTGACCCAGGTGGGGAAGAGGCAACACTGCCCCCGTGGCCTTCCCACTCACCTTTGCTCAGCATTTCAGTGGGGAGCTTCCAAACCCAAGAAGTGCGTGGCCAAAAGATGTAGTAAACAGAGGAACAAGATAAACAGCAAATACTTTCAAAACATCTGCAACTGCAAATGGAGGACATCAGCCCAAACTAAGTCAGCTCCAGACTCCCTGGCACCTGAGCCCCGTCACACACCTGCAGGTTGAAGGTCACGGATATCCTGTAGGAAGGCCAAGTTGGCCAGGGGCCTTGCTCTCTGGAGCTACAGTCTCAGCACTTTGGGCTCGCCTGCTGGTCAGCCTTGCCCTCCCCTCGTTCCTGTCTCCAGACCCACTGCCCAACTGTTCTCGAAGATCTTCATGATTCTTGTGTTTGTGTGCAGGCTTCCTGGCTGCAGGTCTGGCTCAAACACTCAAGCTGGACTGAGAACTGGAACTTGGGGCCCAACACTACCTAACAGTCCTGCCTAGCAGCTCCCCAACACCCACCCCGAGCTGTGTGTGCAAAAAGCACGTTTGACTTGGTTTCTCACCCAGATCCAACCCCAGCTCTCCCACCACCCAGGAGTCTTCCGTGCAACCCCCTCTCTGCCTTCCCCCTCCCCTGATGCTGCTCGACCCTCCACACCAAACCCAGTGCTCACCAAGGAGGAAAAATAGAAACAATAACAACAACCACAGCCAATTCCAAAGAAGCATACTATTCACATTTCTTTTCAATATACTTACTTTTAAAAAGAAATATCAAGGTTCACGTAGAAATTAATTTCATCTTCCATTGACACTCTAAGAATATGCAACAGGAAGGCATTTCACCCAACAAAGGACATATTTATAATAAATTGCAGTGGGAAAATGATCATTCACCTTGTTGATTGGCTTAACAAAATTTTGCAAAGTTACAATCTTTCAGTCAAAAGACATTTAATGCCAGTGGAAGCCAGATCACCACAACTGTGGGCCACATTCAGCAATGACCAGAAGCCTCAGTGGTATTACTAAATTCTGCCTTCGAGGACCATCATCACCTCACCACACTCAGCTCAGGGGTTGTCAGCAGCAGGAGCAACATGGGGGCTGTGGGTGAACCTGGGGTCCCCAGAAGTTCCTCTGACTCACACTCTTCCCCAGGATTAAGACACCTTTTGGATTATGTACCTAGGGGATGGAGAGAGACGACCCTCTCCAAACCAGGAGCTAGGTGATAAAGGAAAGCCCTAACTTCCTTAACCTATTTGTGAGGCCTGAATAGGGATCCCAGGTGGAAAGTCTTGGCACATAGTAAGTGCTCAGCTGGTTGTGATTGAGAAGAGTATGACTAAGAATCAGGCAATTGTGATGACAACAATAATAATGAACGTTCTGATCCTCAGAGAGGGGAGAAGGTGGTTGACACATCCCCGTGGGTGGCAGGGAGGAAGCCAGCTTCCAGGCAGGAATCACCAGCATGGCTCTTCTCTCTGTTCAAGGTGTGGCCGCATGGGTGCTGGGTCCTCTGGGCAGGAAACATCCACAGCCGCATTGGCTCAGGGGCAGCATTCAGATCCAGCCCAGAGGCCTGGTTCCTGGCCCAAGGCATGGACCCGATGGACATAGAGATGCTTAACTTTGCCACAACTCGGGAGGATGGGAAGACGGCGCATGTACAGACAGACATGCAACCTAGCCCTCGGCTGTTTCTAAAGCACTTCCCTGGCACCATCTCACCTGAGCCCATTTGCCAGCATCCTGGCACCAGCCAGGGGCCAGCCCACCTGACACATGAGGGATCCAAGTTCCGTGAGGTGAAGGGATTTTCCCACAGTTACTAGGAGCAACTAGGAGAGCCAGGATTCAAACCCAGGTCCCAGGTTCCTTTCCTTGTGCAGCCCAGAAATAGGTTGCTCTTAAAGTTGGGTTATTCTTGCTCTTTGGGGAATGTTTCCTCATAGGATGGGGATCAGATAACTCAGTTCAGATGGTGCAAATGATGGAGCCATCTTAGGGCCATTCGGAAAGCAGCTGGAGGCCCTTCTGCTTCTGGCAGCCAGGCAGGAATGGATGCATCCTCAGGAAAATCAGAGAGCAGGAACCAGAATTCCAAGAAGCCAAGTGGAGGCATCAGAGTCTGCTGAGGGAGCCCATCCCCTGGAGCCGGCAGCCTCGGCAGCACGATGGGGCAGCGGAAGCCATGGGAATGCCTGGGAATCCCTTTATGAAGCAGCATCTGTCGAGGGACTCCCTGTGCTCACAGTGTGGGGGGGCACTGTCGCCACCCAGAAACACGGGCAATGGCTGTGATCAGAGCACAGGGGGTGGCAGTTTGAGGCCCAAGGGGCAGGGTGGGGGTGATGATGGAGACGAATGCAGCTACCACTAAGGACACTTTGAAAAAATACAACTAACACTTAAACCTATGAGGAGGGTGCTAGGCTGGTGCCCATTTTACAGATGAGGAAAAGCCTGCCTGAGGTCCCAAAGCTGAGATGGGACAGAGCCAGCATTCAAATCCAAAGAGCCAGTCTCCAGGGACGGCACCCTTCATCTCGATGGTAAGCCAGTTCTTGACATCACACAGCCGAAGTCCCAATAATGCTTAAGAAATGGCTGAGAATGTAGAGAGAATGGGCCTTCAACGGGCTCTCTCTTCCCAACCACCCTTCTTCCCAGCCCAGAGCTTGTTATGGAAGCTCAAGGCGGAGCACTGGAGCCCACCCTTCCTCCAAATGACCTGGCCCTAGTCCAGCTAGAGGCACTGCAGCCTCCACCAGCCCTCCCCACATGCAGGAGAGAAAATTACAAGGCTCCCCACAGCCTCTGGAGGGTGGTCGGCCCCTGCTCAGCCCCCTTAGGTCTTCCTAAGAGGAGACCCGAGCAGAGCCAGCCCGCTGTCGCTCCCCCAGCCCTCCTCACCTCGTGGTTCATCCGTCTCAAGGCACAGAGCTCCTCAGCTGGGGGTTTCCAGCCCAGCAGTCCACAGCCTGCCTGTAGCCACTGATCCCCACATGTTATTCTTTGCCTTTATCTTGTTAGCATAATGTGCAGCTTCATTAACCAGCCAGATGAATCATTTAGTAATTGGAGCTAATGAATTTAATTTTCTACTTTCTATTTTTCGTATAATAAAACAAAGTCATATTTTACCAACAGGTCAAGGAAGGCTCCAAGTTGCTGTTTAGAGTCAATGTCAGGCCAAGAGTACAAAATGGCAGGCAGGGCCCAGGCTCACTCCCGCTGGCTGATCTCACCACCATTTTTGGAATTTCTCAGGCACTGAACCAACCCAGTTGGATCATTTTCCACTTCTTCAGAGAAGGAAATTAAAGCCCGAATTAGAATTTGGTTTTCTTTTTACTACAAGATATTACCACAAGGGCAGTCTTCCTAATAGGTGAGTGTGAAGAATAAGCTGGGAGTGGCTCATAAAAAATAAACTTATAAAGGTATGGGGAACATCGGGGTGGCAATTAAATGCAGCCCCCCAGTGAACCAGTTTGTCTTGGAGAAATTTTCTCCCAAGGGCCCCACTCCCCTCATTCAAGTGCACTGGATTGATAATATCCACCTCCCTCCTCACTAGCCTGTTACTAAAAAACATGGAACCCAGTGATGAGCCAGTACTAGAAATATCTGGGGGAGAAGGACGGCTAATTAGAGCAGGACCCTCCCACCTTGCTGCATAGCTGAAATGCACCAGCGGAAGCCTTCCTCGGCCCTGATGAACGGAGCCTGGCAGCAAACTAGGATGCAGTTAATTTATTGCAAGTTTTATTAGGCATATAAAAGGGAAGCAGGAATGACCAGCCTTTCGTTGCTCGAGATACATTTCGTCTATGACTCAGAGCAGATTCCTTGCAGATTAAGCTTGTTAATTTCCCTCACTGCCAACATTCTTCTCTGCATTGCTGAAGCAAAAGCCACAGACTCTTGTCTGAAACGGATGGGATGCAAAGGGCTGGGGGTCCTCGTGATCAACAGTTACATTAACCACTTTGTCTTTTTAATTCATCTAATTACATGCAAGGAGAAAGCCTCAGTGCCTTAGCAGGCTCCAGCTCCTTGCCAGGGTGCAATGCTGCTGGGCCATTGCTTTGGGCTTTTTGTTGTCTTATTAGGGGTGCTTTTGTTCAGAGAGATGGTTAAAGCCATTTTCAGCAGCTACCGAGATGAAGCCGTTTCAATAAGGACACAATGTACTTGTTTAAATTACCTTTCAAAATGCTCAAAACCATTAAGGGGGAGGTGCTGCAAATAAAAGTTGGATTTTTTGTTATAATGTTTTACCCTAATAACAGCTTTTATTTTATTATAATCCATTAGTTGACAATATTATTCTATAGATTATTAGGCAGCAATTTTGTTATTTTATCACACTTCCAGCACTCACTCACCGGGCCAGAATCCACAAATCTCAGTATAATATGCTTTCAATTTTGCTAAAATCTCTATTTAACTGGTTTGGCTGCAGAACATCTTGGTAAATGCGTTTTTAATTTCCTTCTAATTAACTTGACAGTTGACAGAACTCGATGGTGGCATGAGGGTGACCCTTTTCTAGGGTCCCCTCCTGCTTCATTCCTGGGGTCCATTTTTAACTCCCTCTAGTTCTCACGAGCCAGATGTCAGAGCCCACATCCCGGAAAAGGGTCTTTCGTCTCTGTCAAAAGTGCATGCGATTTTTTAAAAATCAATTAAAAAATCTGACTTTCTTTATCTGTCAAAAGGAGGTCAGTGATTCTCTGGGGTTCTCAAAAAATGGTTTGTTCTTATAAATGTGGGAGTGGGTTGGGGAGAGAGGTCTAAAAGATGACATAAAGACAAAGCAAGTGAGAAGTGAGGTTTTCTCTTGCACATATAGGAAGCCAGCTCTTTTCCAAAGAGACGCTAAGAAAGAAAGAAGGCTCTCCTTCTACTTCACCCATACTGAGTCAGAAACAACTTTAAATTCTCTGCTTTTGGGGGGTCAACCCCAGGAATTACAGCTTTAAGAGAACTCACCCTTGTTCTTTAAGTAATTCCAAATTCTCTCTCTTTTCTGGGGAATTTCACTCTCACCACCATCATGAAGGTGACATCTTCTTCCTTACCTCCAGAGTACCACAGCATCTGAGACCCCAAAGAGAGCACGAGCAGGGTTGTGAGTGGTCCTGGGCCCCAGAGCAACAACTAATACTTTTCTCCTGAAGAAGTAGTGACTTCCTGGTGTGGAGGTAAAGTGAATCTCTCTAAACAAGTCCAATCTTCCCTACAACTTTCTCTAAACCGAAATAGGCATCCAGTAGATGGCATGGGAATCTTTACGTGTTTGGAGGCCAGGTTTTGTGTGAATATTCACAATCTGTAGTGATTGGGGGTGCCAGCTTCTCCCGACAGTTATTTGTGTCTTCCTGATGCATTCACTGGCTTGTTCGCTCCATCTCCTTCTCTCCCTATGTTATGAATTAAGCCCCTAACTGGAAATTCCCTGATCCCCATTCATGCCCCTCGCTATGCTTCTGATCAAGTATTAAGAACATCGGTCCTACCAGGACCCGAAGAGAAGATTCACTCCAACATCTCCCTCATATTATTGACCAAAAACTCACAGCTTCCGTGGATTTGGGACTAGCCACCGCATGGGTGGCGAGGAGGGGACTGTGTGTACATGGTCCCGCTATCCCAGTCTACGCTCCTTCCTGAAAATTTCCTTGGAGAAGGCTCCAGTGCCTGTCAAATTCACCCCAATGGTGTTTTTCCCTCAAGCCTTTAAGTCTGAATTTTAAGTTTTCACTTAAAACGAGAGTGTCGCTACACAACATTTTGGCAAAGTCCATTAGACTAAAACTGAGCATTCTGTGGGCATGTTCTAAAAATGCCCTGTTTTTAGTCCCCTGCAAACAGAACAAATATGTAGACCAGTGCTTCTCAACAGGGAGCAATTTTGCACCCTAGGGGATACTCAGCAATGTCTGGGGACAGTTTGGGCTGTAATGACTAGGAGGGTGCCGCAGGCTTAGGCTAAACATCCTACACGGCACAGGACAGCCCCTGCCACATCCGGCTCAAAATGTCAGTCGCTACAAGGTGGACAAACCCTGGCTTGACCTTACCCTCTAGGAGCTTCATCCTACTCAGGGAGAGGACAGGATGACGAACTGGCAAGAAAGAACGTGCCGGGTCAGCTGCCAGCGCCCCGGGGGCCGTGGTGAAAGCAGGACTTGAACCGAGGTGACACTGGCATTGCTTGCTGTTTTTTGTCCTGCCTGGAGAGCAATTTGCCCTTTACCATGCTCCACGCCACAGCCATATAACTTTAATAACTGCTGCAATTCCCTCCGGCCTCCCTTTCCTCTTCCAGCCAGTGGAGGCAGAAAGAGTGAGATGAGAGAGGAGAGGCACCGGCCAGTGCCTGGCCTGCAGTGGGCAGTCCGTAAATGGAGCAGGAGAAGGCAAAAGTGACAGTGACATCATCAGCACTGGTGATGCACAGCTGTGTGATATGGCTGGGGTGACGAGGGCCTGGGTCCCAGGCTCTGTCATCTTTGTTTGCAGAACAATAATGCTATGCCCTCTCAAATACTAAAGGAAGCTCATCCAATTGTCCTACATGGGAAGAAATTCACAGAGATGAGAATTTGGAGGAAAGAGGTAGAGGAGGGGCATGGGAAGGGAAGACTGAGAAAAGGATGATGTCGTTTTTCAGGATGCGTATGCCACCTGCCTGCTTCCCAAAACCCATAAAAGGGCCAGTAAAGGCTCTGGCCAAGACTAGCCCATGCTGTGTAATAAGGGGTGCTTTCTGATCTCAGCTTCCTGATACCTCTGTATCCCTGGCAATGACTCAGGTCAAACACCTTTGAGCTATTTGAGAAACCCAATCTCACACCTCCTTACCAAATCCCTCATGGTAAACCCTCTTGCCAGATGTAGAAAACCACCGGCAATGTCTCCAGCCATACTTTACGATGAGAATATTAATTTGCACCATTAAACATCCGTCGGACTATTGAAGTGCTTCTTTCCCAACTCCCTTCCCCCTTCGTTTTATTCCCATTACATCTGTGTATTCACTGCTGGGGAGGGATGGGGTAGATGTGCAAGAATAATCTCAGAAATTCACCTGTTCATTAAAAACTCCTCAAATTAATTGCCAAAGAGAAGCAAAATGTTCTTCCAACACTTCGTCTCCAAAACTGCTCCCTGGCTTGTGAACATCTGTCAAGAATATATATTTCCAAGGCTCCGAATTGCACAGATTTTAACATCCAGCTTGGCTAAGCCACTAGAGTTTAACTAGCACAGTGTTCCAAATAGAAACAGCGCTAGAATAAAAGGGGTTTGGATTTCTTTGCTGAATGCATGTCGTGTTTCTGGAATGGTAATATGGCCGTGGGCCTGCCTCACCCCAGTGTGGCCTCTGGTGCAGGGCAGAGCCTCACACACCACTGCCCTTGGT
The DNA here is from genome assembly GCF_015220235.1 of Choloepus didactylus. NCBI lineage: Eukaryota > Metazoa > Chordata > Mammalia > Pilosa > Megalonychidae > Choloepus > Choloepus didactylus. Next base: position 10,029,080 of record NC_051321.1, read on the forward strand.
AAATTGTCCTTTTGATCCCCTTCCCCATCAGGCCTCCATTTTACCAGGCCAAAATTAAGTTTTGCCTGGACATTGTAGCAGGCATGTGTTTGACCATTGAGCACCATGTGTGGCCATTAGAAATAAAAGGAAAATCAATAGGGTTTCATTAAAACAGCAGGCAATCAGGGCCCAGCCCTGGCTTAATTACAGTTTCAGTAGCATTTGCTTTAATTGGAAAGAATAAAAGAAGTGAAGTGGAGTGAATGAAGAAATTAGCATATCTATCACTGTTGTCACATGTACCGTGGCCTGAAAACACTGTTCGCTCTTTCCTATCTCCGAGGCTGAGCCGAACCCTGAAACAAAATATGGAACAGCAATTAGCAAATCCTCAGGCTGCACCTTTGTGAAACTCTAATTAAAGTCCTTTATAATCTTTGGGAGGCGCCTTTTTTTTTTTAATCTGCTAGATATGCAAGATACACTTTGCAGCATGTTTGTGAATGACGTCAGCTTGGCTCGATGTGGAGAGAACCGCCATCACCTCGTGCTGTGTGTTCAAGGCGTCCCGAGAGCCGGCTGCGGCAGCCCAGAAACGTCGCAGAGAGCCTGGCTCCTGTGTGGACTGTGGGCCCTGAGAGCTGCTTCTGGCAACTGGAATTATTCCTGCATACTGGACTTTCCAACAGTCGAAGACATAGGAAAAATCAGAGTTTCAAGGCACTGACTAGTCCCAACATTTACAGTTGGGGAAACTGAGGCCCAAAGTCTCCCAACTTTAGGATGGGGAAGAGCAAGGACTTTTTCCCAGACTTGTTTCTTGGCAAAGCCCAGTCTACCTACTTTCCCATCCTGTTTCATATGGTGACACCTCAGGAAAGCTTTTACTGTTGAAAGAAAACATTGCCACAAAGGTTTAACTTTCATTCACTAGGACTCAAACATACCGTGCACCCGGAGAAGACTTTCACACAACAATGTCTATGAATCTCATGGAGGTTGCAGAGACGGCTAATAATAAGAGCTTCTTTTCTTGAGATCCTGCATTGCAACAAGCCAGCTCAAATCCTCACGTGCAGGTTCCATCGTTCCCATTCCAAGAGGCAAAGTTGTTTGCTTGTGATGAAATGAGCCACGATCTGGGATTTAAACTCAAGTTTTGTTCCAAAGGGCTTCTTCCATGAGGCTGCAGGGTGCTCCCAAGGCAACAGACCAATTCCAGGGTGCACAGAGGGGCTGGCTCTCCACTGAGCACTGGCCTCTTGCTAGCAGACACCTTGGCCCTGGCAGCCTTGCCGTGTGGCCCAGGGCCTAGGCTGGGTCCTTCTGAAAATTCATGCAGACCAGGTGCTCCCTTCCAGCCACTAAGCGTAAGCCCTGGTCTCTGGTGACAAGCCCCCAGGAGAGCAGCTCATTGTGCAGGTGAGGAGAAGGCATCACCTGGCCAGGGAAAGTGGCTGGAGACAGCGGAGACCTCCGTTATGGGGATGACATGATTCATTGTCCCCTCCCTGGTGATCATCTGGACACGGGAGTGGCTTTTCATAGGGTGTGGCTGGAACCTGCCTGGGTCAATCCTGGGGCAAGTCAGGCACAGGCCAGCAGGGGCAGGAAGGGAGAGACTCCAGACCCCCCACGTACAGAAGTGCATGGACGCAGGCTGGGCCTTGGCGGTGCTTCATCTTCTCTCACCTTCATTTGCAGGGAAGGCGGCTAAGAGAGGCTCCCACCGAACGCCCAGGTAGGAGGGCGGCAGGAAGGGCTGGAAGAAGGGGCACCAGACCCCTGGGGCCGAGGCTGGCCTGAGTCTTGCTCTCTGCCAGGCTGACCACTGGCTCCTGGCTAAGGGACAGGCTTACTGCTGCCTCCAAAACAATTGTGGCGGGGAGTGGGGGACAAAGGGTAACACCCCATTCCCCCAAAAGTACAAAGAGGTTGCTCCCAGTCCCAGAGGAACCATGCTTTCCCAGGCCAGGCGGTGGCAGATGTCCTGGCGAGGATCACAGGGGACCTAGGCCACGCAGACCACAGAGAAGCATCCGATGCAGTCCCAGCCTGCCATGAGGACCCCCATTCCCCGGAGAAGAGAAGCTTTCAGTTATGGGCACCAGTAGGGGACAGAGCACATCCGCAGTGACCGTGAGGACCCAGGCATTTACCCCTTTCCTCTCCACGACTACTCAAGATGGGTAAGGAGGCCAGGTTCGGCTGCACCTCGGCTCTGGGACCATTTCAGCTCCTCCCAGGGCAAGTGTCCCCCCAGGCTGTGGCATCCTCTGGTCTGTGACTGAGATGCTTCCTGGCCCGATGCTCCCAGTGAGCAGGGCTCAGGCCAAGGACAGCCTCAAATAAGGAAGGAAGGAAATGAAATTCTCTGCAAGGCACGGAAGCCTGAATTAGGATCCCAGGGGCAGGGTGGGCACACTCGGAAACAGGGGCCATGCTGGCCAAGGCTGCTTCCCCAGCCCCATGGAGGTCATCCAGAGCTGGGAGTGGGCCGGTGAGTGGTCACCAACCACAACAGTGGCTGCAGCTAATGGAGCCCATACTCACTGAGCCCTCACAGTGCTGGGCATTGTGCCAACTCGCTGGGTGCACAAACCATCTCATCCTCACCGCCACCCTGCATTGCAGTGAGGAGGCAGGGCTGGACCTACCCTCCCTCAGCAGGTGAGGCCACCAAGGCTGAGAAGAGGAAGCAGCTCACCCAACATCACCCAGAGAGGGAGCGGCCGAGCCGGGCTTCAAACACAGGCCCCAACACTCAGCCACCACCCACAGTGCACACACCTCCCCTTTCCCGGCACCCGCAGGGCCTTTTGCTCCCTGGCACAGGCACCAGCTCCCACTTCCATGGGGAAAACCAAAAGTCAAAGAGCTGAAGGTTAGGGAACGCTGTGAAACAGGAGAGGCTCTTACACTTTCTGCCCCTTTGCCCCCAGAGTCAACTCAGGTTCTGTTTTGTTTTCTCCTAAGAGAATGTAGGCACGAAGCCCTGCTCTGGAGAGGCAGAATCGGGCTTTGGGTTCATCTCTCGTACTGCAAACAAGCCCCAGACACGGGCACGTGCCCTCACCCCGCTGTGCTGGTTTCCCATAGCGATGGCCTCCCCGTCGTGGGGCTGTCCAGTCTTGGGCTCCATGGCAACTTAGCCGGCACCATCTTCCTCAGCCTTGGGTGCCCTGGGGAAGTGCCGAGGGTGCCTGGGATGGGAGCAGATTCCTGCCTGGGTACACAGAAGCCCTGAGCTCTTGCTGGGGGCCTGCTAATGTCTCGTCACCCCACCTTTCTGTGACACTGATCTGCAGACCCTCTGGACGTCCGTTTCCCACCTTAAAAGGCAGAAGTGGAGCTTATCCCTAACAGGGCTGTGTCCCGACTCTAAAGCTGGCTCGTTCTCAGAAGCCTGGAGAACCACCCGGAGACCTGAGCGCCCCGGCTGCATGGAGCTGTCCTTGGTACTACTCATCGCACAGCCTCTGAGGCATGAGCGAGCCACCTTCCGGGGCTGCATCGCGGCCTTTCCAGCTCGGGGCACCTGAACCGCAGTAACGGGGACAAATCCACCCCCATGCACGACCCTGCCAGGGCACACGTTCCCGGAGCGGTAATTAGAGGGGAAATATCCTTCAGGCCGTTTAGCTGCGGAAAAGCATCTTCATTGAAAATATACATTTGTAATTGTAAATGGAAAGATTACCTGTAATAGCGGTAACAGACCCATTTCCTAATAAGATGAACGCCGCCGCTGACGACTGAAGCATCTGTATCTCGCTACGTACACCATTTCTGTACTGCAGGCTGCCAATTTGTTTCAGCGGCGAAAAGCGTGATTTAGTGTTTGTAGCATTCCCATCTGTTGTCGTTATTACAGAAATTATATATAAACCAGTTAGTAAACACTTTGCCGCATTGTCTGTTGTTTTGATAATCACCCATAATAACATCTAGCATCAATATGGTCTTTAAACCCGATTTGGGAGTTAATGGAATAAGAGGAGGCAGTCTGTATATGCACGGGGGTAATGTCATTAGGAATGTTTGTGAAGAACAAATTAAATCAGTTGTAAATTGTGCTCTCAAGTCAGCCAGAAAACCAGTCTTGTTCAGGAGAAGGGATTTATATTTTAACCTCGTGCAGAAAATGCACTTACGCAGATTAAAATAAAATAGGGACTTCGCCGATGGATGGAAGTGGTAATTGCCGGGGCCTTAATGGCTTCCTGTTGGCTGTGTCATGCAATGGGCACGGCTATTTTAAAAGTTAACTGGCACTCGGGGTCATACTTTCACTGATTCAGTCATTAAACCAGGCTAGACATGTCACTAAATGGCTGATTATTCAAATGACAAGCCGTTCCACAGTTCCCCCGTGTCATCTTCTGAACATGGGGATTTTCAGGGATGGTGCTCATAAAATCGAGATGCATGGGATTCAAGTACGAGTCAATGGTAGCAGTGGGCTGGGGGCTGGCCCATTTGGGGAGGCAGAGAGATGCCCACCTGCTTTCTCAGGCCGGTGGCGGGGAGCAGCCATGATGGCTAGACCTTATTGCACAGAACTCACCAAGGTTCCAGGAACAAAGCCAATCTGCACATGTCCAAAGGGGAGCCACGTTTAGACTAAGCCAAGCCTAGACTAATGAAGTGTCATGGCGAGTGGGGGGAAGACCGAGCATGACAGGTGAAGCCGTGACCCTACTCTGAGACCATCATCAACATTATGACATGAAGGAAGGGGCCCAGGAAAGTCAAATCACTTGCCTGGATTACATGGCCAGGAGGCCATTGAGTGGGGATTGGATCCCAGATCTGTCTCCAGAGCCTCTGCTCTTTACCATCACCTCCTCTTACTCAGAAAGCCTTTTCAGGGCCTTTCTCTTAGAATATCCTCATGATACCTCAGAGAGAAAGGTTTTATCAATACCCCCATTTTCCTGGTAGGGAGACCGAGGCTTACAAAGGGGCTGCCTAATGTGAGTGAATCCACCCAGGCCACACAAGGCCCAGCTGGGATCAGAACGCAGGACCCAGTGGGGCTGGAATCCGAGCAGGTGGGACAGAATACAGACATTTACCTGGGCATTCAGAAGCCAGGAATGTCCCTGTATGGAGTGGAGAGGAGGGGTGGGGGGTGCAGGACCAGCACTGGAGCCCGGTCTGGACACCAGGGAGCTCATTTCAGTGGCAGCTGCAGGACCTGGCTTTGGGGCAAGACAGGAAGCAGATGGAAGGATGCCTTGAACAGGAGCTGCTCCAAGCACTGAGGTACCCAAGGCCCTGGGAAACGCTGGGCCATCCAAAGGGCCAGCCAGACGCCAAGCCTCCAGCCACACTGACAGCTGGGAGGACAGAGAGCCAGGTGCGGTGCTTTCCAAAGAAACAGCATATGGGACTGGTGGTCCTTGAGATGCATTTCAGTGGTACTCATCAGGACTCGTTTTTACTTTATTTTAATGCTTTTCAGTAAAAATTAAAATAGCACATCAAATGCACAGTACAAAATAAATTTGATTTTAAAGGAAATGTTTAAAAAAGGAAACTAAGTAAAAACAGCGAGTGTACTTTTTTACTACTGTTAAGTAGGTTACAGTATAGATGTATATAGATACATCAACAATCATAAAGAGAATGAATGAAGTCTGGGCTTGGAGCCAGAATGGCCTTGGTTCAAATTACCAAGTGGTCTGGGGTCAGTCTTAACCCTTCCAGGATGATTTTCACCATGTATAAAATGAGGCCAAAGCACCCTCCTCCACAGAACTGGTGAAGACAGTAAAAGAGCCATCAGGATGCCTGGTGCACCAAGATGCTCAACAAATGGGGGCTAGGCATAAAGCCAAAGGACCCCAGCCCTTTCTTCCAGGGATCACCCAAGAGATGTCAACTCAGGACTCAGTGCCCCATGTTTTGGGCATATTCAATCAACAATCACAGAATTGGAATAGCCGGGAAGTAAAGACCCCCTGGGTTCTCCCTCCTGATGCCAATCAATGTGATTTTCATTACAGCAGGACAGGCCCCTGGATATCTATGCCCAGTCTGGGTTGTGTTTGTTTATTTTAATAAATGAAGGAACTGAGATCCAGAGAAGTCAAGTCACTTGTCTAAGCTCACACAGCAAGTCAGTGGCAGAATCAGGACGCAATTCCCCTCATGTGCACTAACGTTATTTCACTTTGTGCCAGGCACTTGAATAGTCACAATCAGACTGCAGTGAGTACCATCATCATCATCTCCAGGTTACAGGTGGAGAAGCTGAGGCAGGGCTAGGCCACCATCCACTGCCACACACCTACAGTGCCCCCAGAGCCAGAGCAGGAACCCGAGCTGTCCAAGCCATGAGGAAGAGCGGTGTCCTTTCTCAACCCGCTCTACCAGAGGTCAGCAAGCCACGGCACGTGGGCCACAGCCAGCCTGCTGCCGGTTTCTGCAATGGCCCAGGAGATAAGAACGTTTTTTACATTTCTTTAATGATTGGGGAAAATCAGAAGAATATTTTGTGGCACATGAAATCACATCAAATTCAAATTTCTGTGTCCATAAACAAAGTTTGATTGGAACCCAGTGTGCTCTGTCATTTACATGGGGACCATGGCTGCTTGCACGCTGCAGAGGCAGACTCGAGCAGTGTGACAGAGAATGGACGGCCAGGCTGAGAACATTTCCTATCTGACCCTTTACAAAGAAAGTCTGCTTCCTGCACTACACTGCCTTGGGACTTCTGTCAACAAATGAGTAAAGAAAGAAAGGAAGGGCCTTTTGTCTCTGGGGTATCATCCCAGGAGAAAAAAAGAGCTGGGGGCAGGGAAAGGGGAAACCAAAGGAGGTAAGGAAAAGAACGAACCATGTCCGTGGGCCTCTTGCCCAGGCGTGGACATGCAGTCCCTAATACCGAGATTATAAACGCCCGGGGAGAAGGAGGCCTCACTTTCGGAAAAGAACCTCCCTCACCCAAGGTGTTGGTGTCCAGGTTGAAAATCCAGACCCAAGTGACAACCAGGAAGGGGAGCCATTGAGACTGCAGCCCTGCAGAGATACGTTAGGGGCTTGAGTATTTTTCACAGATTCATGTAATTATTTTAATTAAAAATCTTTAAAATATTAATGGGGAGGTGGTGTCCAGAGCAGAGTTAATGGTGGCAGCTGCACTCACCACCTGTACTCAGGATGCCGTCAGCTCGCCATTAAGAACCGCGCTTTTGCAGGGGGGTTATAATTCAACCAAATAAATTGGCCACAGGCTGAAGCTTGACGTGCGAGTTTGCAGGGTAGGAATTAATTGCTTAATTGATTTGAATATTCCAAGCCTCTACGTGGAGGGAACAAGAAACCCTATGTTGTCATTTCTGGGAGGCCGTGGTCCGAAGATGACCTGCTTTTTTTGGTAGCTCCCTGGTCATTGTTTCTCCTGTTAAAACCCCACTGTGCATCATTTCGGTTTAAAAATGCAAACCTTCATGGGCTTTGCACCAAAAGGTTCTTCCTACCTTACTTAGCTCTTAAAATCCTGCCTAAGTTTCACCTCAAATGAGTTTCATTAATCTGAAAAGCAGAGGCTTTTGTCTGTTCGTGTGAATGTGTTTTAAATTAAGCCTTTTCATTTTTTGGTAGCCTCAATATACAACCAGCAGCAACCAGGGGCTTACCTTTCCCTGGCTGAAATCCCATCATCAAACCAACTTCACTATTAGGGGGAATATCTGGCTGGAAAATGCATTTATCCCTGAAGAATATGCTGTATTAGTGAGAAAATTACTCTAAATGGGAACAAAGCTGACAACTGCTGCTTGCAACTAATGGCCTAGTGTATATATCGTACCCAAAAAGCATGTCATCACCCTGTTGTTGAGCAGATCACAAGCGCCAGGCTCTGGTGGGTAGAAATGGGACATTAGGGATGTGGAAAAGATTTTCGGGAGTTGGGTGGGTTTCTCCCCTCCTCCCCCCTTCATACATAAACCAACGGACACAACATCAGCATAACCAGAAAACCCGGGCCGGCCCAAGGCCGTGAAGTCACCGAGATGGCCGCCAGCAGGGAGAAATGCATCCTATTCTTGCTTCTGTGTAGGGTTATTCAGTAGCCATTTAATGCAAACTCGCATCCTGTGAACGGACGAATATTTTGTCACCCACTGCAGAGTTGTTCAACTCAACATACGTTGGAGCTTGGAGGATGCCCCGGTGCCACACGGACAACACAAGATGTCAAGGCAGCGACTCCTTTTTCAAGAGACAAAAATTGTATTATTGCATTGTCCAGTCAAGGCAATCCCCGAGAGGAGGGAGGGCAGATGAGGACCCTTAGAAGTCCTCGAGATCAAAAAGCGAACGCTGGGAACAATCCATATCTCTGAGACACCCGAAACTCAGAGCTAGAGCTTGGCCGATATGAATGTCAGTATTAGTGCATACAGCCACTGTCAAAAAAAAAAAAAAGCTGAAAAAGATCCCAGACTTCAATTAGTGACATGAATGAAGCAGGTCTGGTTAAGACCAGGGCAAGCCAGGCCAAAGGGTAAAGGTTGAAACTGACTGTGTTTTAAAACTTCAACTTCCATATGAGACCAAGGGAAGAGATATCTATTTGGTACAGGATCTAAATTTTCTAAACGGTACAACTCTACAGTCGATTTGTTCAAACACCACAATTGCATGGAACTTTGAATAGGAAGTGAGATATGGTAGGTTACTATAGGCTGGAGTGAAATAGTGACACATCCCAGAGTAATTTGGGCAGATAATAAAAAATATATTTACAGCCTCCCCCTCCCCAGCCCCGAGGATCTGGGGGAAGGTGCAAATGTGTTGGACATCCTCACCTGGACTGGTGTTGATGTTGTCACAAACATTGGGACTGGCAGTTTGATGTGCTGAGCCCTCGATCATGGGACTTGCCCTTATGAAGCTCATTACTGCAAAGGAGAATCTAAACTTGCATGTGATGGTGCCCAAGAGTCTCCCCCTGAGTACCTCTTTGTTGCTCAGATGTGGTCCTCTCTCTCTCTAACTGAGCCATCTTCACAGGTGAACTCGCTGCCCTCCCCACTACGTGGGACCCGACTCCCAGGGTTGTAAATCTCCCTGGCAATGCAGAATATGACTCCCGGGGATGAATGTGGACCTGGCATCGTGGGACTGAGAGTATCTTCTTGACCAAAAGGGGGATGCAAAATGAGATGAAATAGTTTCAGTGGCTGAGAGATTTCAAATGGAGTCGAGAGGTCACTCTGGTGGACATTCTTATGAACTATATAGATAACACCTCTTAGGCTTTAATGTATTGGAGTAGCTAGAAGTAAATACCTGAAACTACCAAACTCCAACCCAGCAGTCTGGACTCTTGAAGACAATTATGTAATAATGTAGATTACAAGGGGTGACAGTGTGATTGTGAAGACCTTGTGGATCACACCCCTTTATCTAGTGTATGGATGAGTAGAAAAATGGGGATAAAAACTAAAGTACAAATGGGGCGGGATGGGGGGATGATTTGGGTGTTCTTTTTTCACTTTCATTTTTTATTCTTGGTCTGGTTCTTTCTGATGTAAGGAAAATGTTCAGAGATAGATTGTGGTGAACGCATAACTATGTTATCATACTGTGGACAGTGGATTGTATACCATGGATGATTGTATGGTGTGTGAATGTATTTCAATAAAACTGAATTTAATAAAAAAAAAGTTAAAAAAAAAAGAACACTGTCATAAGAATAAGAAATGGCGTTTGTTTCATTTCCACTCCTCGATTCTATCTTCCTCATGAGAACAGATTCAAATTTGGGGCCATTTTCTGTTCTTATTAAGGGGAAAGTGGAATCCATTTTAATAGAGCCCAAGAAAACCCATTAATAGAATCCATTTTCCATCCACCTACAAACATAGTGGAAGCCACATCAGTGACTTGGAACATTCAAATAAAAGGCACCTCCACGTCGTCTGCCTGATGGAGCGTCTAGGAAGGGCGGTGTCTGAATAATAGCAACCATTAGAACTTTAGTCTTCTTTTTGTGTGCTTCTTCAGATCCCTAATTCAGCTATTATTTCCCATCAATCTTTTTTTTTTATTAGAGCATAATTCGTTTACCGAGATTGCTTCTTTTGAAAGCATTTGGCGATTGTATCTCTCCTATTGAAAATTCATGCCCAAGAACATGGAAATTTGGATCGGTAGTGCCAGCAAGCCTAGGATAGTTCTTTATAGCCTGAAACACCTACACATTGAACTAAAAAGGCAGATGAGTGGCTGGGGCAAAAAGCTAGGGGCAGAGAGCCACTGTCCTTCCTGGTGCAGAGAGAAGGAAATGCCAGCTACCACCCAAAGTACTGGTGGGGAGCCTCAAACACCAACAGCCAGTACCTCCCAAGAAGTGACATTTCTGCTCTTCTCCCCACCCACATGCAACTCTGGTGTCTGCATCAGCCCTGAAAATGTAGACATGTACTCTGCAAGTTCAAAGCCTCACATGCATTTCAGACAAGTAAAGGATGCATTTCACCTTGTTTTGAAAGCAGAAGCTTCACCTATGTCCTAAGAAACCATGAGACGAGGACTGTATTTATAACCACATAGTATTTAAGCAAACAGCAGGTTACTGCTGATTACTCAGCTCACATTTATTCAGCTGCAACTGTGAGCCTGGTGCTGTTTTAGGCACCACAAAGGCTCACAGAGCCAAAGAGCCTCTAGGAGGGAAACACTCCACAAGAAGATAGTGATGCAAAGCAATCCATTATGGGATGTTCAAGCCGGACAGAAGTTTGGAGGTCAGTTAGTGCAGCATGTCCATTTAACAGATAAGGAATCAGATCCAAAGAAGCCAAGTGACTTGCCTGTTGTGGTGGAAACAGAGCCACAAAGTCCCATTGGTCATTTCAGCAGTGAGCTCAGTGTCATTCCTACCATGTGCTGTGAGCGGCACCGACTTCCACAGTCTTTGAAACAACCATAGGGAGTGTTATCCTCCCAATTTACAGGTAAGGAAATGGAGGCTCAGAGGGGGTTAAGTTACTTGCCCAGGGTCACACGGTTGGCAAGTGAGCTCCCAAATTCCAACTCAGCTCCGTCTGTTTCCTACACCCACCACCCATTAGATTCTTCCAAGGGTAAAGTGTGCAGCATAGTCTGTGTTCCATATCCCCTGTAAACCTGTGAAACCCCAATTCACCTTTAAAGATTCGGCGACTCCATTGGCCCGTCTCCCCTGCCCCCCAGAGAAGGCAACCACTTCCTCCCGTGGGCTCCCTCAACCTCAGCACACACCTCTCTGATTTGTTTGGCCGTCCGTGCCCCACACCAGGTGCTGCCCCCGAGCCTCGGCCTTCAGCTCAAGGCTTGGCACACAGCAGGTCCCCAGAAAATACCAGCGGAATCCAATGAATCTGCCAAACCCTGCACCCTAGAGCCATGATTATGGTATGGGGTACTATTCACGATTAATCCCCGGATGGCCTCGAAGCACAGAGAGGAGAGCAGGAGGAGGCTCAGAGCGGCCCTTGCCTTCAGCTTCCAGCCAGACCCTCCACCGCACACAGCACAGGAGGGACTGACGCGGCTCCTCGCTGGTCTGCTCATGGCCCAGGCCTTCAGGGGACATAGAGCATTCCACCCCAGGTCCCCCTTGCACAGTCACTAGAAGCCAAACCTCCTCTTCCAGACGCTCCCTCTCCTCCTTAACACTCCTGTGTCCTCTACCCTGTTCTTCTTTCCAGTGTCTGATACAGACGGGTAGCCAGGCCCTCAGGCTCCATCCTGGACAGGAGGGAAGGGAGCTGAGCAGAGGAAGGGGCTCACGGAGGCTGTGGGTGGAGCGCCCACCAGACCATCAGATTCCAGCCCTGCAGGATGGCCTCCCCTTGGCATGGCTCCTGGGCCCTGTGATGCCTCCTGCTCTGCCTTGAGTGGTTTTACCAAACGTCCCTCTTCATATCCTGACTTCAGTGAGTTCACAGAAAGTAAGTGTTGTATGGTTAGCGGGACGGTGCAGGGAAGAGAAAATTCCTTCCCTCCATTCAGTGAAACCTGACGGCTAATAAAAGCAGTTTAATGGTGCAACTGTGATCTGTTGCATTATTAAATAGACAAAATTTTAGAAAAATAATTTATTCTTGGGTTTCATGTGGGGGGAAATGCTTTTACTCTCAATAGTGATAAACCAAAAATTCCAACAGATTTGGAAACAAATATTGAAATACCTATTTTGATCAGTAGTGGGGAAATTGAGTGCTCCTGAGAATATAAACTTCTAATACCAGCATCTCACCAATTTGTTCAAGTATCAAAACATAATGAAGATATCTATACTCAAACTACCAAAGGTACAACTTTTTTTTTTTCCAACAATTCAGAACATGCTTCAAATCTTATAATCCCTCCTGGTCATCAGACATATCATTCACGCCACAGAGCCCTGGATCTGGAATTTTTGTAAAGCTCTTGTTTATTGAATCTTGTGCCAGCTTCGGTTTAATAAATTTAATGAGCATTGTTTGACTTAATCATCCAAAGTCCTGAGAGAAAAGGCTCACTGTTCCCATTTTACAGATGTGGAGACTGAGTTCAAACCTAATCACCTGTCCAGGCTCCCACAGCCGGATGGTGGTTGTGCCAGTTTGAATGTACTGTGTCCCCCAAATGCCATTATCTTTGATGTAGTCTTGTGGGGGAGATGTTTTGGTGCTGATTAGATTTGCTTGGAATGTGCCCCACCCAGCTGTGGGTGATGACTCTGATGAGATATTCCCATGGAGGCGTGGCCCCACCCATTTAGGGTGGGACTTGATCAGTGGAGCCATATAAATGAGCTTACTCAAAGAGAAGGAACTCAGTGCAGCTGTGAGTGACGCTTTGAAGAAGAGCAAGCTTGCTAGAGAGGAACATCCTGGGAGAAAGCCATTTTGAAACCAGAACTTTGGAGCAGATGCCAGCCACATGCCTTCCCAGCTAACAGAGGTTTTCCGGATGCCATTGGCCATCCTCCAGTGAAGGTACCCAATTACTGATGTGTTACCTTGGACACTTTATGGCCTTAAGACTGTAACTGTGTAGCCAAATAAACCCCCCTTTTATAAAAGCCAATCCATCTCTGGTGTTTTGCATTCCAGCAGCACTAGCAAACTAGAACAGTGGTCATGTCAGGATCTTGACTCAGGTCTGTCAATGCCTCTGCCAATCCCATTCCGCCTCCTTAGGAAATCCTGGAGTTTGGGGTGAACCCATACCAACCTCAACATATCCCAGAATATTGATTTTTTTTCTGCTGTGGAGAATGTTTTGTTTTTTTTTAATGAATCTTCATCAGCCTATTTCTCAGTCCCTCATGCTCTTTCACCTCTTGGTCTCACTTCTACTCTCTCTATTTCTTATGGTACCAAAGAGTTGTGGTTTGAACTTTCTGGCTTCTGAGACTGTGGGTGCACAGGCCGTTGCTGAGGTCACAGCCACCTCCAGGAGACGAGGAATGTAGTGAAGCCAAGGGCAGCTCCACACACACCTGGGGCTTTCCTAAGCCCTCACCTTTCTATCCAAGAGCACCTAAGACCCACCTCAGGCTCCAAGGCTGCAAAGCCCATGAAGGACCCCCAGCATCAGCATAAATAAGAGGGCTGTACGAACATAAGGGGAAAGCCATAGTAGTAACAAATGCAAGTTGGAAAATTGAAAATATGATTTTTTGCTTATTAGTAAAAGTCTTGTAAGTGATAGCACTTCATGCTGAAGAGGGCATGATAAGCTTTCTTACTTTGCTGGTAGGAAATAAATTGGTATACCCCTAAAATATTTAGATGTGTACCTGATTTAAAAATGTTCATCCTTTGAGTTAGCAATTCCTTTTATGGCTCTAACCCAACCCAGTTACTGAAATAAGAAAAAAAAATGCTGCATTTAGAATGTTGTTATGTGAAATAATATTTATAGTAACAGCAGTGTGCACACACAGAAACCCAAAATAATCTAAGGCCACAATAAAAGAGAAATGGTTAAGGAATTTATGGTGCAAACACATAATACACCTACTAGAATGAAATACTAGGCAACCTTGAAAACTAATACTGTAAAATTTTGATCCAAATTTTTTAAACTACATGTATCTATTATAAGCACACATATATTTAAAAAAATCAAAAAGAAATACACCAACATCCTAACAGGGGCATTCTCTTGTTGGCTGGATTATTCTTACTTCTTAGTTTCTTATGTTGATCTTTCTGTATTTTACCTCTATAATCAAAAAAGAAAGAAGATTTTATGCTACATTTACAGAGCACTTTTGATAACATGATGTGATTCCATGTTAGCTGGAAAAAAAACAGGATACAAGGAATGTGGTCATAATTTCTTTACTTAAAAGGAAGAAAAACCTTCAAAATATTACAGTGGGAGGAATAACGGCTAATGATATTTCTTCCTTCTACTTTTCTATAACTCAAGTTTTAAAAAAATAATTAAACACTATTTTCATAATAATAAAAAATCTTGAAAATTTTGAAAAGTGGTTTTCTTAACTGTAAGGCAGCCATGGAGATAAAGCTGAAAATGCTAGCTGGATGAGTGCAGCTGGTGCCAGCTCTAACCTGAGGCCTGTTCTCTTTGCTTAAAAACAAAAACAATGAACAAAAAAATGGTGTTCGGACATGAGGGAGGCAGTGAAGTCATGCCAGCACCGCCCTGAGCCTTTCTCCCTGACTTCATCAGAAAAATTGGGAGAAAAGCTAAACGGACTCACTTGTCACCACATGTGGCCCTGGGCCCATGCAGTTCCTCAGGTCAGCTCTGGTCCCCACTCCTTTGGGGACCCTGGCCAGGGCGTCCGGCTGTGTGTCCATCTGTCCAGCAGGCCCAGCTGTCTGAGGGCAGACACATTGACTGTTCTTCTAATCTGACCTTGGCGAGTGGGTCATTGAGTCACCATTCTCTCTGCAGTCGAGTGCAGGACATCCATCCCAAAGGGAGATTATTCTCTAGTGAGGAGGAGGGAAACACGAGGCTGAGAGGGTGACCCAGAGCTCTGGTGGCCTTTCGATGTGTGGCAGGGACCGTTCTGGATGGGATTGATATGGAGAGGGAATAAAGGTGTGACCTGGCTAGAAAAAGGCAAACACACGCTGAAAAATAAATAAATAGATAAACAAACAAAATAAAGCAAAAGCATAAAAGAAAAAAATCACCCCAAGATTTCCCATTTCTCACGTTAGCAGCCAATGAACAAATGGGCTTCACGCCTCAGTCCTCAACTCTCTGGGCACCTCCACCAAGCCCAAAATCCAGATTTTCCCTGCCTGGGTCCAACAAGCCCGCACCCTGGGTGGCTGAACTCCTGACCCAAAGGGAGCCCCGCTGGAAGCATGACACACAGTCATGCAGCGGTCATTATGACGTCACCGTCATCTCTAATGCTGCACCAGATTATTGTGCTTAAAAATTATCCTCTTGTGATTTGCAGCAAACCAGAGTGCATTTCTGGCTGAATAAAGGCAGCGAGCCTGGTGATGTGCCAAGTAGTTAAAGGTGCAGGTTCTCGGGCACAAATCCAGCCCCAACCCCAACCCACACAAGCACACACATAAACACACACACACATGCACACACTAGCTGTGTTTAGGTGTAGCTGTCCAGCCTCTCTCGGCTTCGAATCCTCATCTGTGAAGTGGGAGTCACTATGCAGAGGGCTGATTTGAGGACTGAATGATGTAACCCACATAAAGTGTCCAGCTCTCAAAACATTAGCTGTTAGGAAGGAATAGAGGTTCCGGACATCAGAAGAGGGGTGTCCAAGGGACGTTCAGCAGCAGCCCACAGGCTCATCGTCATTCTCTTGAGGACGTCATTCTCTTGTAAATAGTGTTTAATTATTTTTTTTTAACTTGAATTATAGAAAAGTAGAAGGAAGAAATATCATTAGCCGTTATTCCTCCCACTGTAATATTTTGATGTTTTTTCTTCCTTTTAAGTAAAGAAATTATGACCACATTCCTTGTATCCTGTTTTTTTCCAGCTAACATGGAACCATATCATGTTATCAAAAGTGCTCTGTAAATGTAGCAAAAAAAAGATATTGGAGATATTGCTGCAATATCTCTCAGCATCTTAAGTGAGGGGTGGGGATAAACAGAGGGCAGGTAAATTCTCACCCAAACCAGAACCACTTGAGAGAAGGAATCGGAGTGTGGCAACAACAGGACAATCCCAGGCAAACCAAGATGTACAAACACACTAACAACAACTGCAGGTCCTGCACAGCCAGAGAATGTTCCCGAAACTCTGCACCTTGTGGTCCTTTAAAGTCTCATGTAAGGGACTGGTTTATCAAGTTCACCATTTCCACTCTCTCTCAGAACAAGAACCCAGATAAGATGATACATGGGAGGCATAAGGGGGTTTGGGGACATCGTTATCAAAGGATAATTTACATATAATAAAATGCACCCATATTAAGTGTACAGTTGAAGGAATCTCAATAAATGTACCCACCCATACAACCACCATCAAAATAAAGACATGGAACATTTCATCACCCCAAAAAGATTCCTTGGGTCACTTTGAAATTAGTCTCCCACCCTACCCCCCAGACCCAAGCAACAACCAATCCGCTGTCTGCCTATTCTAGAATTTCACATAAATGGAATTGTACATTATGCACTCTTTTGTATCTGGCTTCTTTTAGGCAGCATCACCCACATCACGCGCATCAGTACTTCATTCCTTTTTATTGCCGAGCAGTATTCCTTTGTGTGGAGATAGTATAATTTGTTTATCCATTCACCTTTGATGGACATTTGAGGCAATTGTGAATAATGCTCCTATGAACATTCTTGAACAGGTCTTCTTGTGGGCATATATTTTCATTTCCTTTCCATAAATTCTTAGGAATAGAATTTAAGGTCTTATGGTAACTGCAGAAAAACGGCCATGATGTTTTTTAAAGTGGTTGTACAGGCTTCCACTCCCACCAGCAGTTTGTAAGAGCTCCATTTGCTTCCACATTCTCACCAATACTTGATATTGTCAGTCTTTTGAATTTTTGTCATTCTAGTGCACGAGCAGGGGTATATCATGATTTTAATTTGCATTTCCCTAATGACTATTGACATTGATCCTCATGTAATTATCGGTCATTCGTACATCTTCTTTCTCTTCTTTTTCTTCATTTTTATGTGTTTTTTTTTTTTTTGGTTATAGAAGTGTGGGTTTACAGAAAAATCATGCATAAAATACAGGGCTTCCCTATATCAAACAGCCTATTAACACCTTGCACCAGTGTGGTACATTTTTTACACTTGATGAAAGCACATTTTTATAATTGTGCTAATTACTGAATTTTCTTTTATCAAGTGTCTCTCTAAATATTTCTTAATTAAGTTTCTTATCTTATTGCATTGAAAGAATTCTTTGTATATTCTGAATAAAAGAACTTTGTCAGACTACATATTTATCAGACTATATATACATATAATATTTTCCTCCTGTTTGGGGCTATGTCTGTTGGTTTTCTGAATTTTGTCTTTCAAAGAGCAGAAGTTTTGTGTTTTTATGATGTTTACTTCATCAAATTTGTTTATGGTTTGTTTTTTTGTGGCCTAAAAATCTTGCCTACCCTCAAATCACAAAAGATATTCTCCTATTTTTTTCCTAAAAGTTGTGTAGCTTTAACTTTTATATTTAGGTCTATGATTGATTTTGAGTTAATATTTGAATGTGGTATGAGTTCAGGGTTAAAGTTGTTTTTTTTTTCCCACATGGATATCAAGTTGCTCCAATATCATTTGTTGAAAAGATTGTCCTTACCCCACTGAATTATCTTGGCAGCTTTGTCTAATATCAGTTGTCCAGATATGCATGGGTATGTTTCTGTACTCCCTACTCTGTCATGTTGATCTCTGCTATGTATTGTAAGCTTCTACAAAATACTGAGATTTTGGATGGAATTCCACAGAATCAACAGATCAATTTGAGGAGAACTGACATCTTAACAATATTGAGTTTTCCTATTCAAAAGCATGATATATCTCTCCACCTATTTAGGGTTTCTTTAATTGCTCAGTTATGCTTTGAAGTTTTCAGTAAATAGGAATTGTATATATTTTATTTTTTCCCTAAGTATTAGTGTTTCTATGCTATAATAAAAGGATTTTGTATTTCATTTTCCAACTGTTCATTGCTAGCATATAGAAATACAGTTGATTTTCGAATATTGACCTTGTATCCTGAAACCTCATTGCTTTTTTCCTTTTATTTTTATTTATTTAATTTTTTGTGGCAAGTCCTTAAGGTTTTTCTGTGTATATAATCATACTGTCTGCTGGTAAAGGTGGATTTACTTCTTCCTTTCCAATCTGATGCTTTTTCCCTCTTTTTCTTGTTTTTTTTCCATTTGCTAAGCTCATCATTACGATGTAAAATAGAAGTGTTCAAAGCAAACACCCTTGCTTTCTTTCTGATCTTATAGGAGTAGTTTCCAGTGTTTCGGCATTATGTATGATGTTTAATATAGGTTTATCTGCAAGTGCCTTTTTATCAAAATGAGTAGGTTTTCTTCTATTTCTGGTCAACTATGAGCTTTTTATCATAAATCAATGTTGAAAGTTTTCAAATAATTTTTCTGCATCTACTCCCATAGTCATGTGGTGTTTCTACTTTATTCTGCCTATATGGTGGGTTTTCATTGGTTGTTTTTTTAAATGTTAAACCAACCTAGCTTATCTGAGATAAACTCCACTTGGTCACGATGTAGTATCCTTTTTTTTTTTTTTTACATCTTGATGGGCTTAATTTACTCTTATTTTCTTAAGGATGTCCACATCCATATTCATTAAAAGATAATGAACTGTGGCTTTCTTTCTTGTAATTTCTTTGTCTGATTTTGTGTTAGGGTAATGCTGGCCTCATGAGGGAGAATTCTGGATAGTGAGAGTGCTAAGGGCAGAAACGGGGTAGGAAAAAAGGAAGAATGAACACATTTCTAGAACAAGGCAACCAATTGAAATGCAGCATGTGAATAATGACATTATTGGGTCTTACTAAAAGTTCAATTTCAGTTAAAAGTTACTAATTCAATGTCAGCTACTTATAAACAACACACACACACACACACACACACACACACACAGACAAATCTATATTAAGGGAAGTAAATATTCTGTTCTCTAAGACTGCTGGGTCTCCGAAGTCCAGAGTTCATTTCTACACACCACATCTTAAGACAAACTGGTCTGAATTCCAGGGCACCCCATCCAGGAGGATAAGGTGCTTCTAAATGAGGAAAGGACTAGAAGTGTTCCCCAAGGTGGGGGGCAGGAGAGTGGGAAGGAAGGACAGGCTGGCCGTCTTCAGATTTGTGTACTATGAGGAAAAGGGATTAAACTTGTTCCTTATGGGTTTGGAGGGTAGAACTAGGGAAAATGGGGGGGTGTGGATTTCAGTTTACCATGAGGACTCTGTGAAAAACCACAGCCATCTCGAAATTCAGTCTTGGAAGTAGGAAGTTTCCCTTCACTGCCTGTGTTCAAGGACGGGCTGCCCAGCCACAGAGGAAAGTGCGGGGCGGGGTGGGGAGCATCTATAGGAGGAAGATGCTGCAGGGGGGATTTGAAGGTGCTTTGGCCAAATCTTTCACACACTGCCCCTGCTCTGTTGTCCCAAACAAAAGCCATTCTGTATAGCTTTTACTCTGTTTGACAAAGAAAGAAAAATGATCAAAATCCCTACAGCCGTGGTTGCCATACACCTGGGCCAATACTTGATAAAGTTTTGGTGAGTTTTTTAAAATAGAGCATTTCAATCCACTTTTCATAAAATCAAATTCATTCAATTAAAGGATTCTCCTTTATGCTGAGATTATGCCCTTACTACATCTGGGAAGGCCTTAAAATATCTTTCCTTTGATGGAATGTTGGTGGTAGTAGATTATCTTATTTTTATGTCTTTACCCAACAAAATTAAAATCTCTAATTTTTATAGGCACATTTGGAGGTCACTGCTTTGTGGAATACAAAGCCTATGGCAGCCACGACACGTGAGGTCTTCATAAGAACTTCTCACTTGGGTCCACAGCCTTTCTCTAGGCCGGTGGTGGAGGGGGAGGTAGTTCACACTTAGGTTTCAGCATACCTGTGAAACCCATAAAACTGGGAATAATTTTCACAGTTCTTGTCCAATCCTCCTAGGTGATGACCCTTTGATTTAATGTGAGGATGGTTGAGGGACTACACTGAAAATGACTTTGGATCCCTCCCAACCCTAAATTCCATGCCTCTGTGCTCCTGAGACCCCCAGCATGAAGGTTCTACAAGCATGGGTAATTATTGGCTGCGCCCACTTAGGAAACATCCTGAAAACCCAAACACATAGAAGAATACCGGATCCCTGTAACTACCATCTTACCTGACCTACTCCAAACTCCAGTGTAATCCCTTAAATTCTTAAAGCAAATGACCTCAATTTGAAACATTCAGACAACTGGGGAGAAGCAGAAATTCTTGAAGTCTTCACTTATTAAGTTGCAATTATTCTCATTCTGCAGAAATGTTAAAAGATGATGCCATCAGCCTGCAAATACTTGAGTTGCCGACACATGGTCTCTGCTAAATTCTCCTTTGTAGGGAACATACTCAGACCTAGTTTGAAAATATGGTTTCAGCCTCTGCAGTGTAGATAAATACGGCCAGTGCCGGGGAAGAAGGTTTCACAATGAGAATATTTCCACCATTCTGGCCAGTTCCACTCTGAGACAGCAGAGCTGCCCAAAAGCTACACAATGTGGCTTTTGTTCAAGTGGCAATTAGCAGAAATTATACAGCGGGGGCAGTGTCATTGTGCAAAGGATTCAGCCAAAGTAGACACAGACCAGTTTTCATTAGACCAGCCAAAAGCTGGAGAACCCTCTTTTAAAAATTAAACAAGCTCTCAGCCTATTTGCTCCAGTTACAACAATGCTGAAAAGCACTTCCTCTCGCTGACAGATAGTACCTGGAGGACGCTTGGGGTGGGGGAGAGCGGGGGATTGCTCTAAGTTTTGGGTCTTTGACTGACAAATGTATTCAGGGGAAATTGCTGGTGTGATTTTATACATTATTAAGGAAATGAAAGGGCTGAATTGTGTTGTCTCGTAGCTCCTGTGCCAGTTATAATCGTATCTCTGGTTATTTTATTTTATTCTGTTTAAAATCAGACATTGGAGTATGATGTTCCATTTTGGTCCTTCTGGGGCAGGAGGGAGAGGGTCTGAAGTAGAGTCAGAGTAATGAAAGGGTGAGAAGGGGGACTTGGGTACAGTAAGTCATAGAATCTCTAACTGGGAAGTCGTCCAAGGCTCATCCAGTCTACTGGTGGGTTCTAGATCATGAAGAAATGAACCAACTCCCCTTTGAAGCAGCATCCCTTGTGGTACTTGAAGAGAATGGCCTTCTCCGAACTGAATACTCTCAGTTCTTACATGTTTCTGGGCTCCGAGACTCTTTACCCTCCTCTTCATTTCCTCCTGGAAGCTCCTATCTCTCAACATCCCACCTAAAATATGGAAACTGACCTTAACCTTGGGAAAGGAAAGCCTAGAAGCCACTGATAACCAATGTCAAGGCTTTCAAGGGTCACAATTGGAAGATGCCTATGTCTACTCCAATTTCACAGAGGAGAAATGGCAGAGCAATGCAGCAAGCAAAAAAAGTCATTTTGTGCCTTCGATGAGCTCCCAGTTCTGTAGGACTTTAGGGGTGGACATTTCTTTCCAGTTGTCAATTGGCTAGTGTCTGTGAGGCATTGAGAAAAACCCAGCACCCTGGGGTGCAGGAGCCTGAGCCTAAGGGTCTGCTCTGCCTGCACTCTCTGAGAGGCTTTAGGGATGGCACCCCCTGCCCCTGAGCCAGTCCCACCTCTGGGATCTTGGGGAAGCTGGACCCCTGGGATTCCCAAAAGGGTGAGGACAACTGCAGGGCTCAGAAATCCGCATGCACATGGAGCCTTGTCTTGGGACTGAATGAAAGTGCAGCTGTCATCACAGGAAGAATTTGCTGTCAAATGGCATCCTCGGCTAGAAATGTTGGGACCCACAGGTCAAGGTGACAGCCAAGGACCTGAGGTCCCTTGCAGCTCAAACGTCCCAAGGAAGGGGGATCCTGATGGGATGAGGTGACTTTTCCAGCTACTCTGTCCCTAGGCGAGAAGTTAGAGAATCTGCTATTGCAGATGAATCCTGCCCACCTTTGGCATGATGGTTTATTTTAAAAAGCAAAAACTTAAAAATTACAAGCTGAATGCAAAATTTCAACTCTAGAAAGCGTTTGTAATGGTAATTTTTATCACAGAGTCCTGCATATTTTGCCAAATCAGGTTCCTTGCTCTCAACTTTTCAAAATGGTTCACTATAGCGGTAAAGAACAACTCCCTACCCACTGTGGGCTCATCCCTTCCCTACCTTTGTGTGTCCGGATAGCAGGTCTAGCGCAAGCCTCCCAAAGGCTCTGCCTGCACGGAAGAGGAAAGCAGTGCTTTCCAGGACAGAGACTAAGGGTGCCAGGAAGGACTTGTCTCGGGTCCTAGTACTCCTCTAAAAGGAAGTCCTGGCTTTATTTGCCCCACTAACATCCTCAGAAATGAAGTGCTCCATCCCTACAGTGAGGCACTGATTTAAAACATTAAGCATGCATGCAAATAGATGCAAATCTATGGTGAAATATTCAAGGTGGACACAGCAGGGGAGACTTGCCAGCACGCTGTTCTATGATTCACAAGATGATTATGTTTAATTACAGCTTTCTGCCTTAATTCAGAGGGTCCACTACATGAAAGTGCTTGCCGGGCCTGATTCATGAAATTCAATGTATGTGTGAAACTGAAACAGGCTTTCACCAACTAAAGCTGGTAATCAAAGCTGGAGCTCTTGACTTCACAGCTCTTCATTCTAATGGTTTTGGGAATAAAAGCCTCAACATCTGAGAGAACGTTTGAATTTCCCCCTGGCTGTAACCAGGCTCAAGATTTCAGCCCGGGACATTTTTATCTGGCTCTGGAGCCAGAATCTTGGGTTCCAACATCAGCTTCGCTGGTGGTGAGCAGGAGGCCTAAAAAAAGTCATTTGACCTCTCTGAGCCTCATCTCTAAAGCAAGGATAATGATAAACTTTTATCTCTCTTCTGCAGCCATAGAAAATGAATCATTCTTTCCCTCCCTGATTCCCCAATCCAACGCCCTTTTCTAACGAGGATCGAGAAAGCAATCAGGCTAATATTAGCTGGATTATTGTGTGGCTGTCACTGTAGGAAGTAGCCAATTTGTGTTCCAATAGTGCAAGATGGGCGGGTGTTCCAAGACAGAATCGGAGTCACGTCTTCACGGTGGTCACCAGTGATGTGTGGCCCTTGGCCTTGGTGCCGCCATGAAAGAGCTGTGCAGTAGGCACCATTTGCATGGCTGCCCGTGAGCTGCAGGGCTCTGTTTCCAGGCAGTCTTCAGCAGGACAAAATTCAGTGTGGAAACGCAGAAATCATTTAGACACTTCACTACCCTAAACAGATTGCAAATGTTTCCTCAATGGCAAAGAGGATATCCTATAAAATGTAATGTTCCCTTAAGGGTTTGGGGATTATCGTCATTATAGTCAATCACGTTTTTAAGCATTTAGGAAACAAAGTTAATGCACCTTTTTTTTTCCATTTCTTCTTAATCATTACTAAGATCCCCTCCAGATGGAAAAATTTCAGGTTTTTAAAATTAAGACCATCATAACTGCCTACTTTTCAATGTTTCAGTGGGCTTTAGAGCTGGAAGAGGCCTTGGGGACCATCCCCCTCAATGCCTTGACTTCCAGGTCACAAGAAGCAGGGTCCAGAGAAGTGAGAGACTTGCCCAAGGTCACAGAGCAGGCCAGGGACAGGGCTGAGATGAAACCCATATTACCAGGCCCTCATCAACTGTACTTTATTCCCTATTTTGGTGCCAGAAAAAATACCAGGAGAAGCAGAACAAAACTAGGGTTTCTTTCCGAAGGCTAGTATGGTAACTAAAACTGGCCAGCTGGACTTTTACCAAATGGAAAGGGCATATTATATTTGCAGTGGCCTGACTTAACAGATGACCTTTGTGTCAAATTGAAATTCACTCAAAAAGGGGGGTGTCTGGGGAAATCCAAAATCCCACTAACCACTGAAACAGTAGATTCATAAGATGCAGGGAGGGAAACACCAATCCAAAACAAGAGCCCAGATCTATTAAGGCACAATAGAGAGGGTTGCCTGAGTCAGCAAATGGTGCATGGGACACACTTATGCTAAAAAAAAAAAAAAAAAAAAAATCTTACTATCTGAAATTCAAATTTAACTCAGCAACCTATATTTTATCTGGTAGCCCTAAGCAAAGAGAGAGTTTTTTTAAAATACAACACTAAAATATAAGCCCCAGGGAGAAAGAAGAAGGTGGCGTAGAGAGGAGTGGAAGTTAGTTGGTCCCCTTGGAACAACTAATAAACAACCAGGAACAACTAGTAAATAATCTGGGATAACTACTGGGGGACAAACATGACTGTCCACACATCATACACCAACCTAGATTGGGAGGAATGCCTGAGATCGCAGCGTAAAATCTGTGAGTAAAGACCGTGGACCCCAGCTGGGAGCCCCCTCCCCCCAACGGCAGCCCGAACTGCGAAACCTCACTGTGGTAGAGAGCACACACTCTGAACAAGCGAATATACCTCAGTCTATCACCAACTAGGGTTTTGATTAACAAACATGGACTGCTCAATACAAGCCACAAATCCCCAACAAGTGGACAGAGGCTTTTAGTGATGACTGAACTTAAAGAGCCGGCAGACTTCTCTGTGCCTGGAGGGGGAGCCCAGAGGACCGGGTGCTATCTCTGGCCAGTGGGTGAAGCTGGAGGGAACATGGACTGGCCCTGAAGGGGGGCTTTCTGTCCTTTCTTCTCTCTCTCAACCTGGACAGCTCAGTGGAGAAAGCCAGAGTCATTTTCAGTTTGCAGCTCTCTGACCCAGACAAGGGTAGAGATAGCAGAGTCAGAGAGACAAAGAGCCTATTTAAATGCAAATGAAAACTCCCTAGGGGGTGTATCTCCCTTAAGAGGAAGGAGGTGGTGTCCAGCCCTACTACCGACCTCCCATTCAGAACCAGACCCCAGAGCCTGGGGGAAAACAGCCAAAACAGAAACTAAGGACTAAGGGGGCCACACCTCCTTACACAAGTCAGGAGCTACAGGCTGACAGGTGCCACCTGCTGGGCAGGTTAGGAAAAGCACAGTGGCTTGAGGCCTCACAAGGTGTGTCAATCTTCTAAGACACACCCTCAGGGAAACCTGATACTGAATATTGCCCCTTCTGAGATCTGAGCTCATTCTGGTCTGGGAATACCTGATTGGGGTAACCAAGGAAATGGATGTCTAGACAACAGAAAACTACAACCTACACTAAGAAAAATGAAGTTATGGCCCAGTCAAAGGAACAAACTTACACTTCAACTGAGATACAGGAATTGAAACAACAAATGCTAAATCAATTCAAAAAGTTTAGGGAAGATATGGCAAAAGAGATAAAGTGTATAGTGAAAACACTGGGCAAATATAGGGTAGAAATCTAAAGTTTGAAAAAAACAACTGGCAGAATCTATGGAAATGAAAGGCAGAACACAAGGGATGAAAGACACAATGGAGACATGCAACAGGAGATCTCAAGAAGCAGAAGAAAACACTCAGGAACTGGAGAACAAGGCACCTGAAATCCTACACACAAAAGAACAGATAGGGAAAAGAATGGAAAAATATGAGCATCTCAAGGAATTGAATGACAACATGAAATGCATAAAGGTACATGTCATGGGTGTCCCAGAAGGGAAGAGAAGGGAAAAGAGGCAGAAGCAATAATAGAGGAAATAATCAATGAAAATTTCCCATCTCTTACAAAAGACATAAAATTACAGATCCAAGAAGTGCAGCACACCCCAAACAGAATAGATCTGAATAGGCCTATGCCAAGACAATTAATAATCAGATTATCAAACGCCAAAGACAAAGAGAGATCCTGAAAGCAGCAAGAGAAAAGCTATCCATCACATAAGGAGGAAGCTTGATAAGACTATGTGCAGATTTCTCAGCAGAAACCATGGAGGCAAGAAGGAAGTGATGTGATATATTTAAGATACTGAAAGAGAAAAACCACCAACCAAGAATCCTATATCCAGCAAAACTGTCCTTCAAATATGAGGGAGAGTTCAAAATATTTTCTGACAAACAGACAATGACAGAGTTTGTGAATGAGATACCTGCACTATGGGAAATACTAAAGGGAGCACTACAGACAGATAGGAAAAGACAGGAATGAAAGGTTTCGAACACAATCTTGGGTGATGGTAGCACAGCAATGTAAGTACACTGAACAATGACTGTGAGTATGGTTGAAAAAAGAAGGTTAGGAACATGTGGGACACCAGAAGGAAAGAAGAAAGATAAATACTGGGACTGTATAACTCAGTGAAACCTAGAGTGGTCAACAATTGTGATAAAATGTACAAATATGTTTTTACATGAGGGAGAACAAATGAATGTCAACCTTGCAAGGTGTTAAAAATAGGGTGGCACTGGGGGAAATATATAATCAATGCAAACTAGAGACTATAATTAACAGAAACATGGTATTATGCTTGCTTTAATGTAACAAAGGCAATATACCAAAGCTAAATGCATATAAGAGGGGGACATAGGGGAGGAGTATGGGATCTTGGCATTGGTGATGTTGTCTGACTCTTTATTCTACTTTAATTTAATGCTGTCTTTCCTTTTGTTGCTCCCTAGTTGTCATGTTTTGTTTTATTTTGTGTTCTCTTTCTTTTTTCTTTTTTCTCTCTACCTTATTTGACTCTTCCTCCTTCTTTGTGGAAGAAATGGAGAAGTCCTTATATAAATTGTGGTGACAGTGCTGAATACATAAATATGTGACTCTACAGGGAACCATTGATTGCTTACTTAGGACAGAATGTATGGTGTGTGAACAAAACCGTCTTAAAAAAAATGGGTTGATGATGTCCTTGAGGACACTATATTAAGTGAAATAAGTCAGATACATAAGGACAAATACTGCAGGGTCTCACTGATATGAACTAATTATAATATGTAAACTCATAGACATGAAACATAAGTTACCAGGATATAGAACAAGGCTAAAGAAGGGGGAGCGGTTGCTTATTATGAGCAGAATGTTCAACTAGGCTGAACTTAAGTGTTTGAAAATGGACACAGGTGACGGTAGCACGTTGTGAGAATAACTAACAGTGCTGAATGGTGTGTGAATGTGGTGGAAAGGGGAAGCTCAGAGTCACGTATGTCACCAGAAGGAAAGTTAGAGGTTAAAAGATGGGAATGTATAAAACAGTGAATCCTGTGGTGGGCAATGTCCATGATTAATTGTACAAATATTAGAAATCTCTTTCATGAACTAGAACAAATATATGACACTATAACTAGAAGTTAATAATAGAGGGGCATATAGGGAGAAAACTATACCTATTGCAAACTATATACTACAGTTAGTAGTATTTTAACATTCTTTCATCAACAGTAACAAAACATACTATACCAATACAATGAGTCAATAATGGAGGGAGGAGTGCTTAGGGGTATGGGAGGATTTGAGTTTTCTTTTTTTGTCTTTATCTCTTTTCTGGAGTAATGAAAATGTTCTAAAAATTCAAAAAAAATAATTGTGGTGATGGATGCACAGCAGTATGATGGTACCATGGGCTATTGATTGTACGCCTGGATCTTTGGATTATTGTATGGAATATGAACAATCTCAATTAAAAAAAAATACATAGGACTGTATAGCACAGTGATCCTTAATAAAAACTATGGTTTCAAGTTAATAGCTTAATTATACTGTTCCAGCAATTGCAACAAATGTACCGCAATAATGCAGAGTGTTAATCATAGGGAAAACTGTGGGGGGTGAGGTTTCTGTCTTCTGCATGATTTTTCTGTAAACCTACAACTTCTATAATTTAAAAAAAGAAGGAGGAGGAGGAAGAGGAGGAGGAGGAGGAGAAGGAGAAGGAGAAGGAGTGGGGGTGATGGAAAAGTTTTGGGAATGGGCAGTGGTGATGGTAGCACACCACTGTGACTATAATGAACACCACTGGAAAGTGGTTCAAATGGGAAATGTTGTGTTGTGAATAGGGTACCCAATAAACATTTGTTTAAAAACCCCATAGGACTGTACAACACAGAGAGTGAACCCTAATGTAAATTACGGTCTCTAACTAATAATATAGTAATATTGGCTCATCTATCGTAACAAAGGAACAATACTAATGCAAAATTTAATAAGGGGAAAAAACTGCATGTGGAGGAGGAGGTATATGGGAATTCTGTACTTTCTACATGTTCTTTTTCTGTAAACCTGTAACTGCTCTAAAAAATAAAAATAATTTATATATATATATAAATATATGCCCCAAATTGAAAGCCACAAGGATAGACCCTCCAAATTGGAGTGTCATTTCGTAATCAAACTGCTTCTCACCCAGGCAACTCTACTTAATGTGCTTCAGTAGTGAATCATTTAATTTAATTTATTAATTAATTCAGTAATTACTCTTATTTAATCAAGGCTAAAGGTACTCCAAAGTGACAGGGAAAACCCAGCTAATATAAAACATAAGAAATTCTACTAGAGAACTTCAATTTCAGCTCTGTCCCTCAATTCAGTGAAAATAATTTATAGAAAACCTACCATGTGTAAAGGCAATTTCTCTGCTAGTTCCCTTCTCACTTAAACTTCTTGAAAGACTTGTCTACACTTGCTCTATACTCTTTCTCATCTCCCACTCAATCCTCAAACACCATGATCTAGTTCCTACTCTCACTATACAACTCAACCCATTCTTGCTAAAGGACACAATGACCTAATACAATAGACATTTTTCAGAACTTACCCTAATGGGTCTCTCTCCACATCTGACATTACTGACAACTTCCCTCTTGACACTCTCCCTCAGCATCTGGTACCCTGAACCCTCCTGGAATTTATACTCTGATGCTCCTCATCCATCTCCTATATGGACTCCTTTTCCCCCAGTTATCCATGAAAATGTTGCTCTTCTTCAATGTTTAAGAGAAAAGTGGGACTGAGCCAGGGAACTGACACTTTGGGCACCATTGAGCTGGGGGTGGGGGTTGAGCCTCCCTTGGAACTTTCCCTCCTATTCAGTGGGTCATCCATTAGAAGGTGGTGGTGGCCTGGGTGTGAATAACTGCTCAGAGTTAGAGAAAACCAAACGTCCACCTTGTCAGAACTGGGGCAGAACTGCATTGGACCAGGAATAGGAGGACCCAAAACAGGCTCAGGCTCTGGACCTAGATGACCTGGCTTGATGGCAAGTGCTGGAGGTGACTCAGCAGAGGCATCAGGGTCAGCATGGGATGGGGAGGCATGTAAAGGACCATGGCTTCATGAGGGTCTGGGAAAGGACAGAGAGGAGGGGAGCAGGAGAATGATAATAGTGACTAATGTTTATGTGGCACTTGGCATGTGCCACTGCTCCATAGTGTCTCTAGACGATGACGACAATGGCGATGACGATGACAAATACCATAAAGGGTACCCATTGCACCTTGGGCATGGTGTTAAGTGCCTCACTCCTGTCAATAGCCTTAGGGAAGTCACTTCCCAGAGGAGGAAACTGAGACTTGCAGAGGTTGACTAACTTGACCCAGCGTGCAAGAGGTAGAGTTGGGATTTGAACTCAATCATCTAACTCCAGAGCCTGAACTGTGACCCTCTCCCTGATTTTGCCCCCCTCCTCCCAGAATTCTGGCCCTAGAAGCTCTCAAGAACTTCTAGAGCACAGAAAGGACAAGACCAGGAACTGGAGTCCCCAAGAAATAAGGCAAGGGTCTGTTAGTAGACCCCACTATCTGGTCAGTACATAACCAGCAGCCAAAGCCAACCCGCCACAGCCCTAGAGCTGGGATGCATGTATCAGGAGTGGAGGTGGGGAGTGCAGGGCTGATACAGGGGCTCGGAGGACCCCAGCAGCCCAGGGCACTTCCACCTTTCTGCTCTGCCATCCACATCATGCAGATCTCATCCTCATGCTTGTCAAGTGGTGACAGGCAGCTGCTCCCCCTCCAGCCTGATGTCCATATTCCAGGCAGGAAGAGGAAGGGGCAACTCCAATATTAAGAACCAAAATTTCCCCCAAGTCCCTAAAAGTCTTCTCCTTACATTTCATTGATCAAACATGTGACCACTCCAGTTTCAAGACAGGATAATACATGCAGAATTTTTTAGGAGGGCATGGTCACTCCCAGTGACAATAGCATAAAGAAATGACATTTGGAGGGTGTGGGACATGCGTAGCCATGCATGATCTCATCCTATCCCTGTATAGCCATTAGTCTGCCGTCTACACATGAGGAAATGAGGTGCATTTTAAGTACTTGCCAAGGTCACAGCTCCTGAGACCCACCAATGGGATTTAAGATCACATAGACCTGCCTCCAAAGCTAACTGTCAGGCTACCAAGACCCAAAGATGAGGCTAGAAGGGTGTGTGTTTGGAGACTGAGACTGAACCTTCTGCTCTATCTTAACATGTTCACAACGGATCTACAATGCAGGGCAGAGAGACAAATCTCTGCCTTGTCGATTAATTGTTCCTAAAAGAATGCCACAATTCACAAATGCTGATTTTGATTAAAATAATCAAGATGATTTCCTATTTCCAAAATACTGACAAAATAGCTTTTTTATCTATGTAGACAAAAAACTCAGTGAGGAGTATTTAAATCAAGATTATGTACAACACGCATCCTAATTACTACATGATTACCTAGCTAAAAAGTAGGTATTAGTGAATGTTGTTTCTCCTGGCAGTCAAATCCAAATTAATAGCATTCTAGGCCAATCTGGATAACAGATAAAAATCAAATTAATGTGACTCTAAGCCAGCTCTGTTTATGAGCAAAGCCCAACTACAAAGAGAAAAAAACATTTTAAGATGCAAAAATATGCTCTTGCACACAAGCCAAACATGGATTTTTAATTAAAGCACCAAGAATTATTTTTTTTTCTTTTCAACCAATTGTTCCTTTTGAGCATTAGCTAGATGCATCAGGGCTAGCGTGGAGATCGGGTCTGGGGTTCTGAGGACAGCTGAAGGCCAGCAAACAATGGGGATGGATTTTCCTTGGGGCAAGTTCAACCAAAGAAGCAGTACCGGATGGGATTCTGAGGTCCCACCTTCAAAAGACTCCCCTCTGAGCCAGGATGAAAGAGAAAATGAGATGGAACATAAGACTTTTATTCTGAGAAAAGCTGCCTGATTTCTAGCCCCGTGCCTGAGGTCTTACATTTGGGTAGATCTGGAACAGACAAGCACCCACTGAGACCCACCCCACACAGGCCCTGAAAGGTGCTCCCTCTCTACATCTCCTACAGATGTTGGCACCAGTTTCTTCCTATCAGGCTGATTGGCAGCAGGAAACTGCTATATAGTCAGAGAAGCTAGGTAGGAAAAGAATTTGAGCTCCCAACAGTTGGAAAGAAAATCATGGGAACTTAGCTATCAGAGAGAATGTCTAAATGCAAAAACAATTTTAGATGACTCTCAGTTCAGACATTTAACAGGTGCTTAGGTGCTTAAGAGCCTTTCCCAAATCTACCATGTAGCAAAATGACTCAAAAGCCTCTTGGGACCAGCAAGTAGAGACCACAAAGTGGTCCCCTCCCGGATGCAGTTGCCATCAACCAGCGGGACGCACTGTCTCCCCTGGGGAGCTCTTTCTGCAAGATTCTTCCCCGCCACCACCCCAAATGTCCTTCTGTAGGAAGAGCAGCCTCTTGAACCTCCCTCTTCTTTCACTTTTAGATGGGCCCTTCATCCTCCTCTTCTTCTCTCCCTGGCAGGTCTGGATGCAGAGCTTGTCCACCACTTGGAGAAATCCTGCCTTACAAGACGAGCCTTTCCAGAAAGCAGTGTCCAGAAAAGAAGCAGGCAGAAGCCTTGGCCCATGTACCTGCCCAGCAGCAGTCCCAGGAGTTATGCCAGGATTACCCCAAAGGAAGCCAGGCCATCTCTCACGCATTCACCGAGTTCTGAGGTTCCAGCCTGTGAACCGACCTCTCCAGCTGGTACAGCCATGACCAGTGATGTGGAACAGCAGGCTCCAGTCCTGGATTTCCAGGCAACCAGATCTGTGCCCTGGGTCTCAGTTTCTGCATCTGTAGAATGGGGCACACCTGTCTTGCAGCTTTAAATAGGATGGTATGAGTGACAGAGTCTCGCAAGGAACAAACTCTAATCAATGGGGGTTCAGCATCAAATGGACTTTTCAAAGGCCTTTTGAAGACCATTTGGCCAAACCCCATTTTTTTTAATCAAGGAAATTGGCTCAAAGTGACCCCAAAGACCTCTGGTGGGCTCCCACTTGCTGCTTTTGCCACTTCATCTTACCGCCTTCTCCTTTGACTGAAGCCCATCAATCCTGCTGTCATCTCTTTTCTAGACTCAGGCCTGTAGGGCTTCCTGATCCCTTATAATCACGTCTCTCCTGCAGGCTGCACGAGTCCCTGCTCCCCTATTCAAGAGTTTAACAAATATTTATTGAGCACCCTCGGGCGCTCACTCAGAAATATACACTGGAAAAGAATAAAAACAAAATAAGAAGTAGTTCAACCAAGGCTGAAAACAACTCCCATCCTCACGGTGATGGCTGTGTGTGAAGGGTCACATTATAAGCCCTATTTTATAGATGGAGACGGTGAGATCTAGAGAAAAGAAATCTCTTACTGCCTTTCTCGATTGCCACGTCAATCAATTGCTAAGTCAATGTCATTGGCTATGACCATCACCGTGGTTGCCGCTATTCTCACCTCCCCATCTTTGTTCCCACAGCTGCTGAGATGTTCTCTGCCCCCATCTCATCCCAGACCAGATCAAAGCCACCTCCTCCAGAAAGCCTCCCCTGCCCACCCCAGTCAAACAAGGTCCCCTTCTCCTCAGGCTCAGAGCACCTATCTCCTCTGTCCCCCATTTGGTCTTCAACCCTGACACAGTGGCCGCTGTGCAGTGCAGGCTCCTCAGATGACTGCAATATGTGAGGTTTCCCCAGGGTTGAAATGCTCAACACACCCTCTCCCCAAAGGCAGGAAGATTTTCTTATCCCCATCCCTTGGTATCTGAGACTGCCCAGCACATAGTGGGGTATGCAGGGAAAAGCCCTACTTGGGTCTCAGCTCCCCAAGGCCCCGTGGTCTCCAGCAATAGTGAGCTTCATCCCCCATCCATCCACATGTGTCCCCAGGACAGGGCTGTGAACCTCCCTAGAGGACCACGTGAAGGCCTGTTGGTCCAGGTCTTGGGGTCAGGAATTTACGCTCATCGTTTCTGGGATCCTGAGGAAGAGACCCCTCCTGAGGGACACTCAGCCCCAGACCCAGCCACTTCCCCAGCTCGAGCCAAACCTGCCCCACACTTCCTTGGCCCCCCCAGAGCCCAGCCTCCTGCATGGAACCTCCTCTCTGACCCAGAAAAACCAAGGCCGGCCAGCTCATTTGGAGCAGCTCTGACCGTTGGCATGTTCTTCTCTGCGAGACAGTGCTATACAGCAGAGAGAGCCAGCCATACCCAAATTCTAGCTCAGACCCCATCCCCAAAACACTCCTTTCATCCCTTGCTCCTGACATCTCTTTGCCATGGGGTGCAAGTTTGCAAAAGATCTTGTGAAAAAGCATTGTACAAGGGGCCACAATTTCTGTGTGACCTTGGACAAGCCATAACTTCTCTGAAACTCAGTCTCTGCATCTGTAAAATGAAGGCAATAATCCTACTCTACCCTCAGCCCCTAGAACTATTAGGTAGATTATGTGTAGTTGTGTGTGTAAAAGAGCTGTAAAGATGGCGATGATGATGATGATAATGATGATGATGGTGCCACATGCAGTTATTATGATGTCCACACAACCAGATATAAAGAGGTATAAGAAGAGGACAGTCACAGGACTGATTCCTTGGCCTGGGAAGGAAGGTCCTTGGAAAGCAAAGAAGGCCATTATTGAAATAGGAGCCATGAGGACCAGAGTCATTTCATTTGAACAAGAAAAGTAACAAGATCTTGTTTGGGTCCTCTAGCTGGGGAAGCAAGGCCTATCATTACACAGGACCCAATAGGCAAGGACTCAAAAAATGGAAACTATTTGCATTGGGAACAGGGTGAACCCCTCAGTTAGCTCTGGAGGCTGTTTGCATGTCAAGGTTGGTCCTAGTGTTGGGGGAGGCTACCCCATGGAGTTAAGGGGTTACCCTGCCCCTCGGATCCTGCCATGCCTTTCTGGGGACCACCTGGGCCAAACTCAGGCACATCACCTGCCTAAGTGGGGAATCATACACGGTTCTGCCTTTGGGGCATGTGCTCTGAGTGGCCTTCTGAAATTTCTGTCCGGAAGACTGGGGCCATGCTTGCCAGGCTAGGGGGCCATGCCTGCTGGGCTGTGGGGAGCCATGCCTGCTAGGCTGGGGTGGGAGATTCTGCCCATTACTTGGATGAGATCCAGGAATCTGTGTTTTTCAAGAATTTCTGCCCCCCTACCACCACTACCTGCTAAAGATTGGGAAACACCATTCTGAACTGTAAGCTGATGTCTATACTCTGTTCTCTGGCCATCTTGAATTCCACCCGATTCCTCTATTATTCCTTAATGTCATCAACCTCCAGACCTTTCCACATGGGGTTCCTCTGCTGCCGGAAACATTCTTGCTTCTCCCACCAGGAGCCTTCCTTGATACCCAGCCCCATTCTCCATCAACTCCCATTCTGAGTCTTTTCCATATGATCCCATAAGGGCCTAAGAATTGAGCTAACTGGGCTGTTAGCTTGTAGGTCTCTCCTTTTAGAATGTGAGCCCCAGTGGAGCAAAACACCATCCTAGGCTGTTGTTGACAGAACGTTGAATGAACCCAACATTGGCTGCTGACTTGATTCACTGAGTGGTCCTGGCTGGGAACACACACCCTCTCTCCACCCTGGGGATGTCTAGACAGAGATCAAAGCACAAATATTCCCCTCTGAAAAGTAAAACAGAAAACCACAGGCTTCCTGGGTTTCCTCCTGAATCTTGGCTGGTTGGAGATGTAGGAGAGTTGAGATATTCCACAGGTAGATGCGCTCACTTGACATGGGAAGATTTCCACGGTGAATTCTGACCAACAACCAATGTTCTTTTTCCCATGAAAAACACAGCATAGGTTGGTTCTTTCTTCTGGGGCCCCATGTCTCTCCCAGCAACAGAGGATATGAGGAAGTGGGCACCTTGGGTGTTCCTCTTGGTGGATCCTTTTGTCCCAAACCAAAAGGCCAGCAGGTGAGAAGACCTTAGATTCTGGCCCCTACAAGACGGCCAGCCAGGGCCTGGTCCCACAGCTCTGCTTTTTCCAGGTTGTGGAAAGACTGAAAACCTGGTCTTCCAGCCTCCAGAGCGTGCGATTTTAATTTGTTGGGTTCAGCTTTCACAGAACAGAGTAAACTCCCTTCCTTCACTGCTTAGAAGAATCAAAATAGAAAATCTCTTCGGTTTTGACAATGTTGTCCCTTTGGCAAACCTTTTTTGTAGACTTCCTAGCTGAGTTCTGGGATACGTTTCTTTCCCCAAGCATTCAAAAACACATTAAAAAAAAAACATTCTATGGAGTAAATAGACACAAGCAACATAAAAAAAGACCCCCTGCATGTGGAAGGAAAAGAATTATATAACACCAGTAAGAAAGCTGTAAAGCCAATACAGATCCCTGAATGACAAATTATCATACAGTCTTTTCCCAGTGCAACATCCAAGCAGTGGGTTGGTTTTGTGAGCACATAGTAGGGATTGTTTATGGCAGTGGTTGTTTTTGATTTGAAGATTCTGCTTTTGCTTGTTTGCTTGCTTGCTTGGGGGATTTTGTTTGTTTGCTTATGTGTTTTTTTTTGTTGTTGTTTTTGTTTTGTTTTTTTGCTTTTCATGTTTTTCCAATCACCTTCATGAAAAAAGACTTATTTTGTCACCTCCTACCTGCAGGATGAAGAGCGACTTCTACATTTGATGTTGGAAGATGGGACTGAAAGGCAGCACTTGAAAAACCTGAGTTGTTTAGACTAAGAAGAGTCATTCCCATTTTTGAAGAATCTGTTGTTTGCCCAAACTTTTCAGCAAGACATTACTGATTGAGAACTGAAAAATCCTTAATGGTTTAGGATTGCCCAGGCTTATAAGCAATCAGACAAAGACTTAAAAATGAGAGACATTTCACAGGTTTTCATGAGCCTTGCCTCTCGCAACTGCCATCTACCAACAACTTTAAGAACAAACTTAACTTTTCTAAACAAAAATAATTTCATCATTTTGTGTGGCATTAACACCCCGCTACTTCGATATGTTATCTATATTTTTCTTGTTGACATCCAACCAATTCAGAGCGAAAAATCCATCCTCCGGTTTTCCTGTGGGTCGTAAATCATAAAAAGGTTATATTTTATGAAAGCTGAAGCTGAGAAGTAAACAGCATATTTATATCCAAAGAGTTTCATCTATTAAGCAGCAATGACAGGGCCCTGTGGGCCAGAATCTAGTTTTCTTACTTAAAAAGCTTAGTTCTTTTGTAGACTCCTGCAGGGACCTATAACAGTTGGAATTGGGTTTTTTATGCCTTTGAGGCCTCTGAAAGAATGTTACACTTTTCCATTATTTTCTTTTTTCTTTTGAGAAAACCAGGCTACCTGCTTATTGCCTAAAACCTACACCCCATGATTGTACTGTCATAAAATCTGTCTTCTGCCCTTGCTGCTCATATCTTACCAACATCTCCAAACTTTGTTTAGACTGAGTGTCAAGCAAGGGTATGCTGCATTTATGGAGATGGGGGAGGATGCATTGGACTGATAGATGACACACCCAGATAAAATTTGACCCGAGGGGTACCCAACAGCCTCGACCTCTTCTGCCTTGCAAAAAATGAAAATACAAAAGCTTAAATCTTAGTGTCTCCCTTGCTCTGGCTTGAGAATGCCTTAAAGTCTCCTGACTATTCTGTAAGATGGTACATGGCTGAAATAAAAAGGCAGAAGTCCAGATCTTCCATTCCACATTACAGCCCACAATTAAAATGTTAGTATGACTGCCCCTTAGGCTATTAAAAGATGTTGCACCTGCCCCATCTGCAAATGGTGTAATTTGTGGTCATGAATATATATCTAAGTCTATGCAGATATGGATATGGATTTCACACCATTATTACCTCTGGCAAGTAAGTATAGGTTCAGAGTCAGCAAAATGATCACCCTGAAACTAGCCAAATAATCACTAACAATTAAGGAAATGAAATATCTGAGCCTCAGTCCTCTTTTTACCCACTTCGAACATATATTTGTTCTTTTGATGTCCTGTGTGAATAGGGGTGCTTTATCTGACTGCTGATGGGCCAAACAATGTGTCTGAGTTGTAATATAGAACTCAATTTGCTGGGACTATCATCTGAAAGGCCTGGACAATTTATCGAACACTGTAGATGAAAGAAAGAGACGGAAAAAAATTTTAAAACTGACCACTTCTAAAATGAAGAAAATAGGGCAGTAAAGGGTATTGTAATATACTTTAATCTTCCTTAATGTAGAAAAATATGAAATGCCATTAAATCTTCCTTTGAAATGGATGTGGCCGCAGGGCTCGAGCATCCAAATCTAGTTAATGAATCTATTGTTAAGGCAAATAAACAGGAAAGAAGCAGTGAAGGAGTGATCTGTGCATGATGCGACTAATTCAGAAGATGAAAGGCAGAAAAATTAAAGTTAAATTCACATAAATATTAGAGCTAAGGAGAATAGTTGCAGGTATAAAAAAGCGAAGCCCGCGTCTCCCTTTGGTGGGTGCTGGGAATAAGGGGACACTTTCTGCTCAAGAGCAAAGTCGGCAAAGATGAAAGTGTTTTCAGGGGCCCAACAATTAACATTTTAAAAGGTTTTCTTAATAAAAAATGATCTGACAATAATGGTAATTTAATCATTTTATTTGAGAAATTAAATTGATCACAAGTGTTCATTTGTGCGGAAGTGGCGTTTACAGAATTTGGATGAACTTATCCAATCAGATCCCTGATTTAATCACTGTAAATGAAGCCAGTATAGAAAAAGAAAGCTGGAGGCAGCAAAGACTCATAGGGAAGGCATTTGAAGAAGATGAGCCCTCGTTCACGAAGGGCCCACCCAGCAACCTACCTACCCTCCCCTCTTTGTTGCAGCTAGAACACTACAAATGCAACTCAAACCAATGTCATGAGGAGCCTATGGGGGGAGGTGTGCTTTATCAGGGAGTCTTACTGGGGTCTGAGGTGGGAAAATGGCCTCGTGGGCATGGTATCTTCTCCGTGAAATAAAGAAGAGTCTTATGACTAGTGGATTCCAGTCTAATCCCAATGCTGCTCATTCCTGGTGGCTTGAGCATGAAGCCCCAACTTGAGTTCCTTGGAGCTTAAGACTCCACGTGTGAGTGACCACAGGGTCTTGGCTGCTACGGGCTCTCTGCCTGAAGGCCGCTGCCTGCCCTCCCCGTAATTGAACTCGACGTTGTCAGACAACAGTCAAGTTCTGGCTGCCCTCCTGTCCCAATTTTCTAACACACACATCTAAATGATGTGCCTCGGAGAGCCGGGGATGAGCTCAGGGACCAGGATATGGGGCATGTGAGCAAGACAGTGATCTTAAAAAGAAACAATGACTTGACAATACATGATATGAGATGCAGAATCTAAGAATGGATGTACCAAAATTTTAAAACAGTGATACATAATGAGAAATTTAACAAAACAAAAAAGAAGACATAGTAAGCATGTGAAACATGAAAAAACCTGAAAAGATGAAAGTTGAAATATTAAGTAATAAAAATATAATATCATTAAAAGACAAAAAAGAGGGGCCCTATGAAGTTAGCAAGTGTAGAAGGATTCATCTGCGTTAACCTTGAATTAGAAAGAATGCAAAGTCTTCATACCTATTAACTTTTTTTTTGTTAGAGAAGTTGTAGGTTTATAGAAAACTCACGCCTAAAACACAGAATTCCCATCTATCCCCCTTATCATTAGCACCTTGCTTTGGTGTGGTATATTTGTTACAACTGATGAAAGAACATTTTTATAATTGCATTATTAACTGTAGTCCATTAGGTTGCACAGTCCTATGGTGGTTGTTTTTTTTTAATTTTTTTATTCTACTAACATATATACAAACCTAAAATTTCCCCATTTAACCACATACCTATTAAAGCATTATAAGTTATAATTTGTCCCAAGATCAGAGTATATAAAGCCCTTTCCATAGACATTGTTTAATGCGATCTTCACCTCTGAGACACTCTTTCTGAAGGCAGCAGAAACCCCCTCAAGCCAGCCAGGGAGGAGGGGAGCTTCGCAGGCCTCGAGTCGAAGGGCCCAGAGGACCCGGGCCTGGCTCTCCACCTGCACCTACCTCCGGGTCCATCAGCCTCTCTCTTCCTTCTGCTTTGGACATCACATGCTCCAAGAGAAGCACCTCTTTCCCCACAAACACACACCCACACCTGACTCCACACGTCTTCGGTTCAAGAAATCCAGGGAGACTGTCTCCCACCTCAGAATCCCAAACCCAGATTCTTAGACAGGAAGTCAAACCCAGCCTTGGAAGGATGTCCACTGTGGTCCAAGCCAGGTCTGGGGGAGACAGATCACCCAGCGCAGGCTTGACTGCAAGGACACCTGGGTGGGGGGGACATTCTCAGGTAAGGGGAGAGTGGGCCTGGAAGACACCCCGAATGTCCCTATTAGGACAGGAGAGTATAATGATTAAGAGAGCAGACATGGGCACCAGACTGCCTCACTGGCCAAGAGTCCTGACCCCTGTGTGTCTCAGTCTCCTCATCTGTAAATTGAGATGAGGGAACCACCTCTCATAGGGAGGACTGATGGGAGAACTACAGGAATTAATACAGGCAGCACTTTCAGAAGAGTGCCTGAAGAATAGCAGGTCCCCTATGACTGCTGATTGTTATGATTATCGTTTACCACATTTTGCAGATGATGAAACTGAGCTTCGGATCAGTTAAGTGGCTTGCTCATGGTTGCACACAGCGCAAGGGGTGGCCCTTGATATCAAGACGCCCATGCTAAGGCTCTGCTTATAACTCCATCAGGGCTGGACCGAGATACATGGGCACCCCAGCAGGCTAATGTTTTACACCATTCATTCATTCACTCACTCATTCATTCCCCAACAAATATCCCCTGGATGCCATCAAAACTGGGTCTTGTCTTACAGGAGAGGAAGGGCTGGGGAGAGGAAGACTGGCCCACTCATCAAACCAAGGCTGTGTGGTTGACCAGACCCACCTCCAAGAAGGCCTTTCCACCATGGTCACTCAACTTGCTCCCCACCCCAAGAGACTTTTCAGAGCGTTCCTTCCAGCCACATATATTCCTCTGCCTGGAAGCAGTGTGAGTTCACTTAATTTCCTCAACACATTATGTTTCCAGTGATGTGAAGCCACCACACAGGACCTGACACAACCCGTGCTCAATCAGTCAGAGCCACTGCTATTCGAGAAGGCAGCACAGACAATGATCAGGCACCTACTGGCTCGGTCGGAATGTGCAGGTACATATGTGAGGCCAGCGATGATGCTGTCCTACCAAGCCATGGGTTCAACCTCCAACAAGAACTTCTTGATCCCAAGACAGCCAACAACTTTGAATGCAGCCTTGGTCTGCCCAACCTCACAGCATTCTCTTATTGTCCAGAGAGCCATGGCAGGGGTGGGTTTCCCTATGTTTTTCTCTAGGACCCTGGGGCTCTTCTGGGTGCTCTGGAAATCTCCAAATGTTTGGTTCAAATTAATCTTTTCCTCTACATACTTTTTATTATTACTGTGCACCTTCCAAATTCATGCCTAATATAGATATCCCAATGTATAAACTAGTACTGCAACTTGTTTTTCAACATACCTCAGAATAAATTTTCTCCTTGATACTTTTCATTGATAAGCATTCTTAAATTTCAAAGTGATATTTTTTTTTAATTACCATTTGCAAAGTCTTATCCACTTGAAGCAGGATGTATGCATCACTGTGAAAAAGAATCTAAACTGAAATGGTTGCCAAAGTTGATATAGGCACAAATATAATTCAAAAATCCAAATTCAAGATGGTTTTATGGTTCTCATGAATTGATTTTAAAATATCATTAATTTAAGCTTCTCAAATAAACTGCTAAAATACAACTTATCTGTTACATGTGTGAGTGTTCTCCCTAAGATTGTTTTTGAAAAAGACCAAAAGACTCCTAACAAAGTTTACAGGCCATCGCCCTGGAGCCTGACCAACGGGACTGCTCATTGCTGTCCCCAGCATGGGCCGAAGGGTGAAGATCCAACTCCTCCCTTTGCCCTGCTGGAAGCTACTAACACCTCTGTGCCTCTGAAAAAGGGGCCATTTTTACCTGCAATGGCTAAATAAATTAGGGAATTCTTTATATTTGGCATTCTATGTAGTTTCTTGAAATAACATATCATGAAACTGTTTTTGCCCAATATATCATGAACATGTTTCATTTGATGGTATGAAACATGTTCATAATATATTGAGTATTCTAGTTTGCTAATGCTGCCAGAATGCAAAACACCAGAAATGGATTGGCTTTTACGAAAGGGGGGTTATTTGGTTACACAGTTATAGTCTTAAAGCCATAAAGTATCCAAGGTAACACATCAATAATCGGGCACCTTCCCTGGAAGATGGCCAATGGCATCCAGAAAACCTCTGTTAGCTGGGAAAGTACATGGCTGGTGTCTGCTCCAAGTTCTGGTTTCAAAGTGGCTTTGACCCCTCTCTAGGTTTCAGCTCCTCAAAAATGTCACTCTTAGTTGCTCTTGGGGCATTTGTCCTCTCTTAGCTTCTCCAGAGCAAAAGTCTGCTTTCAATAGCCATCTTCAAACTGTTTCTCACATGCAGCTACTCTCTCAGCTTCTGTGCATTCTTCAAAGTGTAGCTCTTGGCTGTAGCAAGCTTGCTCCTTCTGTCTGAGCTTATATAGTGCTCCAGTAATTTAATTCAGAACCACCCTGAATGGGTGGTGCAACACCTCCATGGAAATTATCCAATTAGAGTCATCACCCACACTTGGGTGGGGCATATCTCCATGGAAACACTCAAAGAATCACAATCTAATCAAAACTGATACATCTGCCCACACAAGATTACATCAAGGATAATGACATTTTGGGGGGGACATAATACATCAAACTGGAACACTGAGCAAAAACAGTTTCAAAATATTATGTTCAGTAACAAGTACAACAAAAAGGAGGCAGAGAAAGGTGTATAGGAATAGTGTATGTACCTGTTATTGAAGTTAATTTGGTATCAAATCATATGTGATTGTTAATTGATTTAGAATGCTAAATTTAAGCCCCATCATAACCACAAAGAAGATGTCTGAAAAATATATACAGAAGGAAATGAGAAGGGACT
The DNA here is from genome assembly GCF_015220235.1 of Choloepus didactylus. Classification (NCBI taxonomy): domain Eukaryota; kingdom Metazoa; phylum Chordata; class Mammalia; order Pilosa; family Megalonychidae; genus Choloepus; species Choloepus didactylus. Next base: position 10,071,579 of record NC_051321.1, read on the forward strand.
CCAAATGATATGCTCCAAAAAAATAAAAATGTGTGAAAGCAGGAATTAACAGAAGAATTGAGGGGGGAAAAGGTATAAAACTTACAAAGACCAAGTGGAAAAATGGCAGAAGAAATTCCTGCATTATCACTAGTTACTTTAAATATAAATGGATCAAATTCCCCAATCAAAAGGTAGAGATTGGCAGAATGGATAAAAGCGCATGAACCAACTATATGCTGTTTACAAGAGACTCACCTTAAATTTAAAAACACAAGTAAGTTCAAATTATGGGGGAAATATATATCATGCAAATAATAACCAAAATAGAGCTGGAGTAGCAATGCTAATATCAGATAAAATAAACTTTAAGTCAAAATCTTTTATAAATGACAAGGTCACAATATATTGATAAACAGGTCAATTAAATAGGAAGGCATAACTTATAAATATATATGCACCTAATGGCAGAGCCCCAAAATATGTGAAGCAAATATCAACACATTTGAAGGGAGAAAGATGGTTCACCATTCTACATTACTAGTAGGAGACTTCAATAAATCACTTTCAAAAATGGTAGAACATCTAGACAGAATAACAATAAAGAAACAGAAGACCTGAATGATATGATCAACCAACTAGACTTAACAGACATATATAAAATACTTCACCCCACAGCAGCAGAATACACATTCTTCTCTAGTGCACATGGGTCATTCTCCAGGATAGACCATATGCTGGGTCACAAAACAAGTCTCAATAAGGTAACAAATATTGAGTCATGCAATGTATCTTCTCTGACAGCACTGGAATGAAGCTAGAAATCAGTAAGAGAGGGAGAACTGGAAAATTAACAAATATGTGGAAATTAAACAATGCAGACTTAAATAACCAATGGGTAAAAAAGAAATTGCCAGGGAAATAAGGAAATATCTTGAGGTGAAGGAAAATGAAAGCATACCAAAACTTGTGGGATGCAGAAAAGGCACTGCTGAGAAATTTATAGCTCTAAATACTTACATTAAGAAAGAAGAAAGATCTCAAACCAGAGACCTAACCTCACAACTGGAGGATCTAGAGAAAGAAGAACAAACCAAACCAAAAATGAGCAAAAAGAAGGAAATAACAAAGATTAAAGTTGAGATAAATGAAATAGAGAATTAAAAAAAAACAGAAAGAATCAATGAAAATCAAAGAAAACAAATGTTAGTCCTTTGAAAAGATCAATAAAATCAACAATCTTTAGCTAGACTGCCAAAGAATAAAAGAGAGAGGATATGGATAAATAAAATCAGAAACAAAAGGGGGAACATTGTGGGGACCCCACAAAATTAAAAAGTGTTATAAAAGGATACTCTGAACACTATACATCAACAAGTTAGATAACCTAGATGAAATGTGCTAAATCTAGAAACACACAAACTACCAGCACTAACTCAAGAAGAAATAGAAAATTTCAACAGAGCAATAACAAATAAAGAGATTGAATCAGTAACCAAAGTAAAGCCCAGGACCAGACATTCCAAGAAGAATTAACAACAATCTGTCTCAAACTCTTCCAAAAAATTAAAGTGGAGAGAACACTTCTTTACTCATTCTATAAGGCTGACATCACCCTGACACCAAAACCAAAAAAGGCACAACAAGAAAAGAAAATTACAGACCAATATCCCTTATGGCTATAGATGCAAAAATCTTCAACAAAATACTAGCAAACCAAATCCAACAGCACATGAAAACAGTTAGACACCATGATCAAGTGGGACTTAACTCCAAGTATGCAAGGATGGTTCAACATAAGAAAACCAATTAATGTAATGCACCATAGTAATAGAATGAAGGAAAAAAAACACATGATCATTTCAGTTGACAGAAAGGGCATGTGACAAAATACAACACCACTTCTTGTCAAAAACACTTAGAAAATTAGGAATAGAAGGAAACTTTCTCAACATGACAAAGGGCACCAACCACTAACATAATTCTGAATGGTGAAAGACTGAAAGGTTTCTCTCTAAAATCAGGAACAGGACAAAGAAGACCTCTGTCACCACTGCTATTCAACATTGTACCGGAAGTTCTAGCCAGAACAATTAGGCAAGAAAAAGAATTAAAAAGACATCCAAATTGGAAAGGAAGAAGTAAAACTTTTCCTATTTGCAGATGACATGATCCTATATATAGAAATCCTGATAAATCCACAAAATAGCTACTAGCTACTATCTACTAGAGATAGCAAACAAATTCAGCAAAATGGTAGGGTACAAGATCAAAATGCAAAATGCAAAATGCAAAAGTCAGTACACACTAGTATGAAGAATGTCATGAAGAAATCAAAATCATTTACAATAGCAACTAAAAGAATCAAATATCTAGGATAAATTTAAGCAAGGATGTAAGGGACTTGTACACAGAAAGCCACAAAACGTTACTGAAAGAAATCAAAGAAGACCTAAATAAATGGAAGGACATTCCATGTTCATGGATTGGAAGACCAAATATTGCTAAGTTGTCAATTCCACCCAAAGAGGTTTACAGATTCAATGCAATCCCAATCAGAATTCCAACAACCTTCTTTGCAGAAATGGAAACGCCAATCCCCAATTTTTATGGAAGGGTAATGGGCTCTGAATAACCAAAGACATCTTTAAAAAGAAGACTAGGACTCACATTTCCTGATTTTAACACTTATTACAAAGCCACAGTAGTCAAAACAGCCTGGTACTGGTACAAGGACAGACATATAGATCAATGAAATCAAACTGGGAGTTCAGAAATAAACCCTCACATCTACAGCCAACTGATTTTTTATAAGGTTAATAAGTGCACTCAATGGGGAATGAATAGTCTCTTCAATGGTGCTGGCAAACTGGGTATCCATACCCAAAAGAATGAAGGTAGACCCCTATCTTACACTATATGCAAAAGTTAACTGAAAATGGATCAAAGACCTAAATATAAGAACAGAAACTATAAAACTCCTAGAAGAAAACATAGGGGAAACATCTTTATGACCTGTGATAAGCAATGATTTCTTAGACTTTTCACCAAGAGATGAGCAACAAAAGGAAAAATAGATAAATGAGTATTCATCAAAATTAAAAACTTCTGTGCATCAAACAACTTCACTATGAAAGTAAAAAGACAACCTACAGAACTGGAGAAAATATTTGTAAACCACATATCCAACAAGGATTTAATATCCAGAATATATAAAGAAATCCTACAACTCAACAACAAAAAGACAACTCGATTCACAAATGGGCAAAGGAGTTGAATAGACATTTCCCCAAAGATATCCAAATGCCCAATAAGCATAAGCCTAAGCCATTAGGGAAATGCTAATCGAAACCACAATGAGATACCATAAGAATGACTATTTTTAAAAAATGTAAAAAGAAGCAAGTGTTGGAGAGGATGTGGAGAAATAGGAACATTGTTCATTGTTGATGGGACTGTAAAATGGTACAGCCACTCTGGAAAACAGTTTGGCAGTTTCTCAGAAAGTTAAGTGTAAAATTGCCATATAACCCAGAAATCCCACTTCTTGGCATACAGTCACAAGAATAAAAAGCTGGGATTCAGATATCTGCACACCAGTGTTCATAGAGCCATTAGTAACAATTGCCAGAAGATGGAGAGGCCACCCAATTGCCCATCAACAGATGAATAGATAAACAAAATGTGTTATACACATACAATGGAATATTATTCAGCCATAAAAAAGAATGAAGTTCTGATACATGGGACAACATGGATGAACCTTAAAGAGATCATGCTGAGTGAAATAAGCAAGATACAAAAGGACAAATTTTGTATCATCTCACAGATAGAAAATAATTAAATAAGCAAAATCATAGAATCAGAACCTGGAATACAGGTTACCAGAGGCCAGAGGGGGTGGCAGGGAATGGGTGGTTAATGCTTAATTTGTACAAAGTTTCTGTTTGGGGGTGAGGGAAAAGTTTTGGTATTGGGTGGTAGTGATAATAGCACAACATTGTGAATGTAATGAACACCACTGAACTATATATTTGAATGTAACTAAAAGAGGAAATTTTAGGTGGTATATACTTTAGAAGAATAAAAATTTTTTTTAAAAAAACAAAACTTTACAATACCAACAGTGAACCTTAATGTAAGCTATAGACTATAGTTAATAGTATGATTACAATATTGTTTCATCAATTGTAATAAGGAACCACACTAACATAAAGTGTTAATAATAGGGAAAACTGTGTGTGAAAGGGGCAGTATATGGGAAATCTGTATTTTTCTACATGATTTTCCTGTAAACCTACATCTTCTCTAATAAAAAATGAATTTTAAAAAAATTATGTATAGTATAACGGTAGACATGGATATGGGGGCAAATAAAACAAGGACAGAAAGCAAGGGCATCAAATTTAGCAGGAATTATTTATGGGGTAGAGAGTGGTTATGGGTAATATCAATTTATTCTTTGAGCTTATTTCAACCTTTCACATTTGCTATAATGGCCATATAGTACTGTTGTAAAAAAAAATGTTGATTGAATAAAATTCAATGCTGAAATATTGGCAACTGCATACGGTTAGGGTGGAGATGACAGAATGTTCAGTGAATGTGTATTTAACATTCTCTTCTCTTCCCTCCTCTCTCTTTCTGTCTCCCTTTCACCCTCCTCCCTCCTGCCTTCCCAGGGAGAGGAATGGGCTCAGCTTCCTCCCCATACACTGCATACAATCAGGTTCCTACAAAAGTCCTGTGTGATAGGAGTGTGGCTGCGGTCGCAGTTGACTCGTCTGGGGGGGGGGGTGGCGGCCGGTTGCTAAATCTCGGGATTGCTCGGAGGGTACCGGCGGCGGGGGCTCTTTCCCGGAGGCGAGGGCAAGGCGGGGGACTGGGCCCGGTCCCCGGCGGTGGCGTGCAAGGTGTGGAGGGCGGCGGGAAGGAACAGGCGGGACACGTTTCTTTGAGGGTGAAGAAGCCAAGAGAGTTTATTAGGGGAGAGTACAAGCTTATATCGGGCGTTTAGAGGGCGGGGTAGCTGTAGGGGTTAAAGGCTTGGATTGGTTCTGAGAGGGCGCGGAGGTTGATTGAAAAGGGGCGGGAGTTGCTCCGGTAACGAAGAGGGTGGAGGGTGCGGGTAAGGCACGGGGGGTGGGTTTTCTCCGGCAAGCCCTCCCCAACGGTTGTACTTTGGGGTGAGGAAATGGGGCCTGCATTCGGCTCCACTTTCTCAGGCCCGGGGGGCCGTGGAGGGCGCTATCACCCGTGCCCCACTACCTTTCCTAGGGGCTGATCAGTTCCCCTGGCCCAGGCCCGCCAAGTCGGAACTCGATAACAGTGTCCCGCATGTGGCTATAGGCTCTTGACACTCCATTCCGAAACATCTCATGCTGAAAATCTCAGCAGTAGTCTTTCCATTGGAATTACTCCTCAAACCCCTTGCAGATAGCCCATAGCTTAGGGCTGCCCTTAGAAAACGTGGGTCTATGCTACTTTAAAAACATCCACAGAGTTCAAGTTGAACCCCTCCAGGTCTTTTTCTCTAAATCTATACCAACATCCAGTGGCCACATTCATGCATTCACTCATCCAAAACAAGGCAGGTCAAGCACCAGAATTCAGGGCACACTCACGGGGCCCTCAGTCTGAAACTATATCACAGTACCCCCAAGATGCAATAAGATTGTTGTTTTAATGGGGATGTACACACAGTACGATGGTGCTGAGGGAATAAGAAAAGGTGCCTGAGAGTGCAAGAAGGCATCACAAGGGGGAAATCTAAGAGCACCTGGAGTTTGCAAAACAAAGAAGAGCCTTCCAGACTGAAGGCACTGCACATGCAAGACTGTGGCATGTCTGGGACCCTACGAGTGTTTGAAGTGGGGGTGGAGGGCAATGGGGTTGGGCCAGCCCATGCAGAGCCCCAAATGTCAGGGTGAAGAACATCTACTGCATCCCAGAGATGCTATAAAGTGGAGTGGTGGGATGAGATGGCCCTGGATGGATCCTCCATGTGTACAGATGATCTCAGTACTCCCTGCACAGGGAGAAATCCACCTCGGTGCCCCACTTTACATGGTCATTCAGACCAGGCCAGACTAGACCAAGGAGGGTCCAAGACTCTAGAGCTCCACAGAAGAATGGCCCCATCCCTTGCCTTGCTAAGCCTGACTAAGGCCTCATCTTTCTCTACCATCCAAATATAATCCTCCCCAAACCATCACCTACCACCATCAAGCCCTGGGAAAGCCTGGAGCCCAGTCCAAATGAGTGCAGGGAGTAGAACCATCCTTCCCAGTCACTGGTCCACAGACTCTCACCACCTTCCCTAGACCCACACTGAGCCCCCAGAGTCTGCCCCAGAAGATACCTGGGCAGTGGCTGAAGATGTTGCCCCCATCGTCATCAGATGGAACCTGCAGTCCAGAGGTTCAGGTCTCTATGAGGGCACTGCTACCCTGGGAATGGCTTCTCCCCAGGACCCTGATAACATGGGGCAGCTGGGAGGCCTGTAGCTACCAGGTCCTCAGCCCAGGACAAGACCGGCCTCCAGCCACGTACAGCAACTCAGAGAAAACAAAACAAAGCTCAACCATTAACTCCTTGGCTGCACCAGAGCCGGGTTCTTTTAATCCAATTGCAATCTTAGAAGCCCAACATTGCCTGAAACAAAGCCTCACTGATCCCTGGAAGATGACTTTGGTAAAAGTAGAGCTCATTTCAGAAAATCAAAGCAAAGAAAAATATTGAATACAATTCAGAGGCATAATGCATTATTATGGGCTTTTATGGATTTTATGTATAATTTCTTGTAAAGTTAAGAGGCTGAAGCGATCTCTTATATTCAGCTGTATTATCAGCCCAGCACCAAACAATGTTCCCCATCTTATTATGTTCACAGTTGACACACTATTAGAGAAATGTGCAGCTGTCTTACTCTGCTATTCATTTCCTCATTACTATTTTATAAATATATGATTAACAGTTATTGCAGCTGCCTAATTCACATTTATTGCAAATGCAACCCCACAAATGAATGCTCAAAGCAAAGAGATGTGGTTTTAGAGTAATTTAAATTTTACAGTTCCATTTACCCTCCTTTTTAATTTACTGTATAATGACCCTATTAGAATAAAGCACATCTGGAAGTTCTTTGGGGAACATTTAATTTTCTGTGGCTTCAGTACTAACAGAACTCGTACCATAAAGCCCGCAGATGCTTTGAAGACTGTACGAATTTCCACATTTTATGCCAAGATGCTGGTTAATTGTACAGACGAGACAATTACAGCAAAGCACAAAAATAGGCCTCCCAGTGCCGAAAGGTGAAGACGTTGCCCTCTGACCCACGACCTCACTATTTGCAAAGTTTCCACATCAAAAACCTGAAATTAGCTCCCCTGCTTTTCCGTTTCCATTTGGCCCCATTCCCTCCCAGTAAAGAGGCCACCTCAGACTGTGCATTTTCCTGGATTTTCTCTCTTTTTTTGACACAGCTTCCCCCAAAACTGCACTGGCCCTTCACCACGGATAACGGGAGGAAAGGCAAGCTGCCAGGCTCCTGAAGCCGACGAGAGTCAGGAGCATTATCTGTGCCTGGCCTTGACCTCCTCGGCAAAGGGCTACAGATGCCACCAGATCCCAGCACGTCGCATTTACAGGATCATCCTGAGTATTCGAAATTGATTTGAATATTAACTACAGATCACCACAGCAGAACTCATGTGTGAGAAGTAATGTGAATCCACTGCCATTGATTAGCTAATTTATGTTCTACAACTAATCGAAGCACAAATCTCATTAGCCACAGGTCAGTAATGCTCGGAGAGAAAAAGAAAATCATTTTGGTAGCCTAGTTGGCTGTAAAGACACAATTAGAAGCCGGCCAGTTTTCTGCTCTTCTCGGCCCATCCTCTCAAGTCTCAAGCAGACTGTGAAGAGAAAGACAGACAGCTCTTTCCCATGGTTTCCGTCAGCCTCTGGAAAAGACATCCTCATATTTAATGATCCAAGATGCCTCTTTTATTTAATGCAATAACAACCACCTGACTTCATTGCTGCTAGATGTAAGAGCACCCGTAAACTCTTAAGAGCAACTGCACACAGTAGGAACACGATATGAATTGTTACTTTCTCCACATTTTCAGCACTGGGATGGGAAGAGCAAGCTTTCATCCTGAGAAGGGAGGGATGGGGGTAGGGAGGAGATGGACACGTCTTTCCCTGATCTAACTATACACACATTTAATAATCTATCTTTGTAAAACGCAGGGAAGCCATGGATTATCAAATTAGGCTTTGCAATTAAAATGCGCCTGCAATGGTTTTCTTTCCTTGAGCCCTGCTTAGATCAATTTTGGGCAGAGATTTTTAGCCAAGCTTAATATGGAAGATGAGGGGGACATGACAGATGAGAAGGGGCAGGATCCTTTTTAGCTACACAATAAGAAGCAAAATCCCTGACACTGATCGAATTAAGAATTCTGGCAAGAAGCTCCTCCTGCTAAGGCCTGTTGGTGATTTCCATAGGATGGCATTTTAAAAAGGGACACCATTTCAACCATGTTGACACATGCAGAAAACCAAGGCTCCCAGCAGACTATCAACCTGCTGATATGCAACCCCACCACCTCTTTTAACAGAAAAGACAATGGATCAAACTGGGGACCTTTGCTAAATGACCAGGAACAAAGCCCAAGCTGAGGTTTTCTGAATAAACAAATAAGAAAACAACACACTGAATTCCAACTATTTCCATTGACCCATTATTTCCAGGTCATTGCAAAAAGCCATGGGGGTCCATAAAAGGCAACGCCAGTGGCCTTTGCATATTTCAGGAGTCTTAATCCATGTTCTATTGAAACAATGGCCTACAAACATTCCTTCAGGCCCAGCAGACCGAGGGAGAGGACATTTTTAATGCACCCAGAAGAAAAGGGCACAGGAGGGCTGGAAGCAGGAGAATCATCACACAAAAAGAATACACAGAACACACATGCAAGTTATGAAGCATAATGCAAAAATGAGCACCCGTGAGACCTCCACTTAACTTGAGAGACAGAATCTCATCAACACTGTTTGTCAACCTCATCCTTCCCCATCTGTCTCTTTCAGAGGTTTAGCCAGGAGCCCAACTTATGTGTTGATCACTCCATTGCCTGGACAATATTGTCTAATGTTGCTTGGTTTTTGAGTTTTATGAAAATGGAGTTTTACTCCATATGGGTTTGTGAGTTGCTTTTTTTCACTCAGTGTTATGTTTCTAAGATTTGTCCAGGTGTTTGTGGGTAGCCGTCTGTAGCTCATTCATTTTCACATCTGTATAATATGCCATAGTATGTTTATCCAGTCTCCTACCAAGTGGACACCTGGGTGATTTCCAAGGTTTCTCTTTTACCACCAGTGCCCCTATGGATATTCTCATAACACATCTCCCGCTGCACATGAACAAGCATCTCTCTAAGGTATGGACCTAGGAATGGGATTGCTGAGTTATAGGGAATGTACAGTCAGCTTTACATGACAATGCCAATTTGTTTTCCAAAGTGGTTTTCCGATTTACTTTCTAACCAGCAATATATGAATTCCCATTCTTCACAGTCTCACCAATGCTAAGTTGACCTTTGTCAACCTGTCCAGTATATAATGGCAGACCTCTGGGGGTTTCACTTGCATTTTTCTGATTACAAATGGGGTTGACTGTTGTTTTATGTGTTTCTTGGCCATTCCTGTTTACACTTCTATAAAAGGCCTCTTTATGCCTTATGCCCATGTTTCCATTGACTTGTTTTTTTTCTTATTATTTCCTTTTTGTTTATATTCTGGATACTGATCTTGTTTTATATAGACTGCAAATATCCAAGAAAGAAATTCTTAGTTTCATATAGATTGCAAATATCCAAGAAAGAAATTCTTAGTTTTAATATAGTCTAACTTATCAACATTTTGTGTTTTACTTAACATATTAGTCAGGGTTCCCTTGGGAAACAGAACCGACAGGAGATATCTGTAAATATTATGAGATTTTATAAAAAAATTGTCTCACACAACTGTGGGGATGGAAAAGTCCAAATTTCATAGGGCAGGCTGCAAGCTGGGAACTCCAATGAAGGTTTTCGATGAATTCCCCAGAAGCAGCTCGCTGGCTGAAGTAGAGATGGAAATTCTCTCATCTGACTGTTGAAATCATCACTTTTTCTTTTAAAGCCTTCAGTTGACTGGATGAGACTTCTCTCATTGTTGAAGGCAATCTCCTCAGTTGATTGTACATGTAATAAGCCATGGATACAATCAATTTACTGATGATTCAAATCCACAAAAATACCCTCACAGTAACAATCAGGCCAATGCTTGCTTGACCAAACAACTGGACACCAAAACCTGGCCAAGTTGACAAATGAATTTAACCATTAGACTTAAGAAATCCTGTCCTGCTCTGAGGTCACAAACAGCCTCCTCTATTTTGTCCTTAAAATATTCAAGGTTTGCTTTTCACATTTATTCCACCTTGGATTGGATTTTGTGTATGGCGTGAGGCAGGGATCCTCTTTCCTTTCTTCCACATAGTTAACCCATGTTCTCAGCACTCTCTGCTGAATAGCCCCTGCTCTCCAAATGATCTACAGGGCTCTTTGTGCAAGGCCTGTTTCTAGGCTCTCTATTCAGTTTCATCAGTCTCTTATTGAGCCAGTACCACACTATCACAGTGACATCTCTTGAAGTTTGGTAGGGCAGGTACCTCGCATTTACACCCACTTATTTGTCTATTTTCACAGTTTGACACTTCCTTTTTCCAGAATGAAAAAGAAGGAGGAGGAGGAGGAGGTAAAGGAAAAGAAGAATGGCCACTGATTTCTAGATGTCAGGCACTGTGCTAGGAATCCAACACATATTTTCTCATTTAAACCATGGTATGTCAGCAAGGTAGACATTTTCTTTTTTACCTCTACTTTATAAATAGGGAAATTGGGGCTCAGAATGGTTAAATGACCTGCAAACTTCATACACAAAAGAAGCAACAAAAATACAAATCCTAATTCAAGTCTATTGGACTCTCGATCCTGTGCTCTCATAGCTTCATTGGGGAAACCCAGAGTCCCAGAATCATGTTTGGAATCACTGTCTCAGATGCCATTGGACTTCTAGAGATTTCTTCTCTGCCCTCCTCAGAAACAAGAGATAGTGCCACTGGGTCTCTGAGGCTGGGCTTTAGCTTGAGGGTTTCCTGGTGCTGACAGGCTCTCTGAATCCCTGCCCCTTACATACCTTCTCTTCCAGAATGTGCTGTCAGCTGGGCTGACTATCCTTTCTTGGGCATTTCTCTCTAATTACGGATTAGGGAGGGTGGGACATGGAGGAGAGCAAAGTGGACCCCATTCTATAGCTTCCCACCTATAGCTTTTCCCAAGCAACTCAAGAAAATGCCCCCAAGGAAACCAGTACCATCCTTTTCAGAGTGAGAACGGCTGGACTCTTTGTGCGCATAATAAACCCAACTGGCCTGCTGGATTCACTGGCATTAATTATGTGGCTGAGGTTAAATATATTTTATGGACAAAGGCAATGACAGACAGCTTCTTTGCACAAAAGACTTCAGCTCATTTGAGAGTTAACCATTTTTAAATTTAATAATTTTTTTTAAAAGCCACAATTGTAAAGGTCAGATCTAATTCCACTGCCTATTATGAGCTGCCAAACCCGAGGCGGCAGCTCCGAGCCAGCTGAGGATGACTCAGGAGTGGGGAAAAAGACAGCTGGACCAGGAAGTGGCAGGCCTCAGAGTGCGACTCTGCACTCAGGCAAAGACGTGCTCTATCAATTACGGCTGCTCTTGTTTCCTGGCTGGTTCTAAAAAGGCAGATGTCTAATTTATTTTCCAGTTTTGTCATGGTGTTTCCCCCCTTCAGCATTCATTTACCATCCCTGCTGCCCTGGCCAGCTGCCCGTCTGTATTTGTGAATTTGTTTTTAAACAGTGTTGTACAGCCTAACATTATATTTCAAAACACCAATCAAAAGTGCCAAAGCAGTTTCCGGAATGCTCAGGATGCTGTGGGGTAAACCCACCAGAAAACATGATCCTGTCTGCAGTAATGCGGCAAGTTGAAACGTACACGCATGTTGACCTGCTAGACTCTGAGCCACTGCAGAAAGTCATTCCCTGAGTCAGAAAGAGAGACCAGCAGACATGACTGTGAAATCCACCCCCCCAACAAGCACCCGCCATGGACTCAACCCTGTCTATGTTGATTCATGAGAGATGGGGAAAGTTTGGCCTAGAGAAATCCAACAGGTGCCCTGATCACATAGCCAGTAAGAGAAGGTCCATAGCCCGGACTCCTACTCCAATACCTCACTGCATTTACACAAGCTCCACGTGCCTAGACAGGGCAAGGTTTCTGCAGAAGAGAGGGGAGGGATCTCCAAACCCCAAGACTCTCAATGCAAGCCAGACCACAGCCACCAACGCCCAAACTCTAGCTTACCACTCTCCATTCCTTGTCCGGAGTGGCTGCTTCCACGAAAAATGCAACCCGGCTCTCTGTCCACCAGGATGGGCAGAAGACTCTAGTGGGACATTCAGAAATAGTCCAGTCCAAGAACCCAAATTATCCAAAAGCTCATTTAAACAAAACTGGGTAAACTATCATCCATAACAAAAGGAAATCCATGACAATGTACCATCCCCAAGGTTCTCTTTGGAATTCAGCCCCTAGTTTGGAGGATTTATTCTCCACTCCGTAGCTGGAATGACATTTCTGAAAAGTAAAACTGATCTTCTCACTCTCCTGCTCTCTCCCTTGCTGAAAGTCTCCCTACTTCCTTGAAGCAAAATCCAATTTCTTTAGCCTGGCATCCAAGGAGCTCCAGGATCTGGACTCCGCTTCTTCCCTCTCCTCCAGGGGTCCCCTGCACTCCAGCATTCTCTAGCAGGGCCTGACCTCAGCAAATGTTGAGCCTTGGTCCTGGAACCTGCTTCTTGCCTCCTCCCTGCCAACCTTTACTACCCATCAAGGCCCCTGTAGGAAGCCTTGGTGTCCCTATACTTAGTGAAGCCCAGGAGACACTGCCCTTCTCCTGAGCACTGGCATGGCATGAGCTACTTTCATTCTCAACAGCCCCAGGTACATGCACTTGAAGAGGCTGAAGCTGAGTCCAAAAGACACTGGGTGATTAATCTACTGTCCCACAAGTAGTCAAGGCCGAGCCAGGATGCAGGGACGTTGCAAGGCCTTTCCTAGCCACCTCCGGCCCCAGGGCTGGGTTGGGGCTCTCCTCTGCACCCCCATGCCCTCCTGTGCTATGTTGTATTCTCTGGCTAACCATAAGACAGTCAAACTCAAAAGACAGGGGCACAGCTTCCTTTGTTTTTGGGTCCCCAGCTCGTGGCCAACCTCTGGGGTGTCATACTTGCTCAATTAATGTTTGCAGAAAGAATGAATGAACCATTGGGAAAGATACTTGTTGGTAAATGGATTTGTTATACAACAGCCACAAAAGAAGCCTACAGAGCCACATACCATGCAGTTATTCCAGAGAATACCATTTGCAAGCAATGCATTATGGGCATAGTCACATAGTACTCCAGGGACAGCTTATGAATCAGGAGTTATTGTCCTTAGCACAGTTTGGTCCCCAGGCCCTCCCCTCTTGTCACCCAGCATGCTTCTTGTTTTAGCTCTCGGCAGCATTACACATATAGTCAGGGCTCAAATTTGAGTATTCTATTAAACATATTAGAAAGATAAATCTGTTGCCCAATTCAATGTTTTGAGGAACATGCACGTAAAATGCATTTATCCAGATGTTTAGCAGGTCCATGCCAAACTATTTAAAACATAAAACATGTACGTTCCTTAATCCCAATTTTCAGCTTCCCAAAGATCATTCCTCAGCAGATGGCTGGGCAAATGAATGCAGGAGAAAAATTAAGGGCTGTCTGTATCTTTCAAATTGACAGAGAGAGCAGTTGGGTTCTGCTAGAAACTAAGAATGACCACAAAATGTAATTATGATTGTAATGAGAATGGGTTAAGCTTAAACTATTTCTCATTTTCATTGCAGTCACTGCCACAAGATGGAGTGGAGATTAATGCCAGGCCATTTCCTGTGCTTGTTATACTCTTTGTCATTAGACTCAAACACCATCATTTGAGCATCTCACATATACTGAGGTAGGTCAGGAAGGTTGGTCACTGAATACTGACCAAATTCAGTTGGTCACTGAATACTGACCAAAGCTCCAGACTCTGGTGGGCTCCTCTGTGGCTGGTGACCACCAAGAGAATTGGGGCAGACCCACCATAACCCAGATCAGCCATCCTACTTCTCCATTCTGCAACCTGGACCGAGAGCCAGAAAGCTCTGAACCTCAACCCCCTCAACTGTAGAATGGGGACAGTAGCAAAGTCCTTCTCAGGGCTGCTGCAGGTGTCATCTGAAAAAAATGGCTTATGAAAGGGCTTTGCAAACTGGAAAGGGAAGAAGATACTGATGGCACCAGCTTCCACACTTAAAAGATCTGTGTTTCACTACACACCTATTAGAATATGAGAATGGCTAAAATGCAAACCCTGACACCGTCAAATGCTGGCAAGGATGTGGAGCAACAGGAAGGCTCATTCATTGCTTGTGGGAATGCAAAATGGCACAGCCCCTTTGGAAGACACTATGGTAGTTTCTTACAAAGATAAACATAGGCTTACTATATGGTCCAGCAATTGTGCTTCCAGGTCTTTACCCAAAGGAGTTGGAAATTTATGTCTACCCAAAAACCTGCAAGTGAATATTTATGGCAGTTTTATTCATAATCACCAAAACTTGAAAAAAATACAGGAATTCCTTCAACATGTGAATGGATATGCAAACTGTGGCACATCCTTACCATGGAATGTTATTCAACAATGAAAGAAACGAACTATCAAGCCACGAAAAGACACAGAGGAACCTTACATGCATGTTGCTAAATGAAAGAAGTCAGTCTAAAAAGGTGCATAGTGTATAGTTCCAACTATACAACACACTGAAAAGGCAAAACTTGAGAGACAGTAAAATGATCAGCGGTTGCCTGGGATTCATGGGGAGAAGAGGAGAGAGCATAGATTATTTTGAGGGCAGTGAAACTTTTCTGTAGGATATTTTAATGGTGAATACATGACATTACGCATTTGTCGAAAACCATAGAATTATACTCACAAAGAATGAACCCTAAGGTAAACTAAGGACTTTAGTTAATAATAGCACATTAACATTGATTCATTAATTGTAACAAATGCACCCTACTATACAAGATGTTAATAATGGAGGAAACTGGGGGACAGAGAGGGTAACTGGGAACTCTGTACTTTCTGTGCAATTTTTCTGTAAATGTGAAACTGCTCTAAAAAATAAAGTATATATATATATATATATATATATATATATATATATATATATATTTAAAACAAAGAGATCTGAGTTCAATTGTTTGAAGTTGATCAAGACCCTTCTCTGGGAGTCAGCCTCCTCACCTATAAAATGAGAAGAGTCCTCACTGTCTAGGGAGCTTGTGGAAAGTGAACGAGGTCAGGAACACGATATGCTTAGCAAGGAGCCTGACACATATTGAGCACCCCGTAAAAGGTGGCTGTAATTTGGATGATGGTAATTGCTAACGTCATCATCATCTAGTTCACTGCTTGATGCAGACCCGTTAATATTCTGATGATGCAAGTTACAACCCCAAGGACTATTCATTCAAGTCAGTAGTTTTTTGCCAAGAATTCTTCGAACAAAATCTTATCTGTGAATGTAATTAACAGCACTGAATTATATATTTGAATGTGGTTAAAAGGGGAAATTTCAGGTTGTATATATGTTGCTAGAATAAATTTAAAAAAAAAAAAA
Source organism: Choloepus didactylus (assembly GCF_015220235.1). NCBI lineage: Eukaryota > Metazoa > Chordata > Mammalia > Pilosa > Megalonychidae > Choloepus > Choloepus didactylus. The sequence continues at coordinate 10,087,433 of NC_051321.1, forward strand.
ACAGGGTTGGAAAGGATGTGGAGAAAAAGGAACATTCTTTACTTGCTGGTAAGAATGTAAAATGGTGCACAGTCCCTGTGGAAGACAGTTTGGGGGTTCCTCAGGAAGCTAAATATAGAATTACCATATGACCCAGCAATTCGCTACTAAGTATATACACAGAAGAACTGAAAGCAGGGACTCAACAGATATTTGCATACCAATATTCATAGCAGCATTATTCACAATTGCCAAAAGATGGAGGCAACACAAGTGTCCACCAACCGATGAATGGATAAACAAAATGTGTTATGTACATACGATGAAATATGATTTAGCTGGAAAAAGCATGACGTTCTGAAACATGTGACAACATGGATGAACCTTGAGGACATTATGTTGAGTGAAATAAGCCAGACACAAAAGGACAAATATTGTATGATCTCACTGATATAAAATAATTAGAATAAGAAAACTCATAGAGTTAGAATCTAGAATATAGGTTACCAGGGGATAGATTGGAGGTAGAAAATGGGGAGCTAATGCTTAATCTTCAAAGAATTTCTATTCAGATTGATTGTAAAGGTTTGGAAAAGAATGGCGGAGATGTTGGCACATTATTGTGAGTATATTTAACAGCGCTGAATTGTGTATGTGAACGTGGTTGGAAGGGTCATGTATGTTACTAGAATGAAAAAAGATAAAACCTGGGACTGTATAACACAGTGAGCCCTGTCGTGGACGATGGGCTTGGATTAATAGGAAAAGTATAAGAATGGTCTTTCATGAATTATGCCAAATATATGACACTACTACAAGGTGTTAATAATAGGGAGGTGTATGGGAAAAAATACACCTAATGTAAACCATGGACTATAGTTTTTCTGGTTTGCTAATGCTGCCATTATGCAAAACACAAGAAATGGATTGGCTTTTATAAAGGGGATTTATTAAGTTATAAATTGACAGTTCTGAGGCCATAAAAGTGTCCAAACTAAGGCATCAACAATCGGATAGCTTTATGAGAAAACAGCTGATGGCGCCTGAAAAACCTCTGTTAGCTGGGAGGCATGTGGCTGGTGTCTGCCGATTCTTTACTCTGGGGTTCTGGCTTCCAAAATGGTTTTCTCCAAAACGTCTCTGGGCTTGTCTCTCTTAGCTTCTTCAGCTCCTATGCAACTAAGCATCGGGGGTCCTCTCTTAGTTCTCCACAGCAAACTCTAGGCTAGCATCTCCAAACGTCTCCAAGTATCTCCAAGTGTCAGCTCTTAGCGTCTCTCCAAATTGTCCTGCTCAGCTGCTCTGAGCTCCTTCTGTTTGTGAGCTCTTTTATAGGACTCCAGTAATTAAACCAAGACACACCCTGAATGGGTGGGATCCATATCTCCATGGAAATGATTTAATCAAATGTTTCACCCACAGTTGCTTGAGTCACATCTCCATGGAAACACCAAATCAGAAGATTCCAACTTAATCAGCACTAATAATCTTGTCTGCCCCCACAAGATTGCATTAAAGAATACAGCTTTTGTGGGGACATAATATAATAGTACTACTTTAATATTCTTTCATCAATTGTAACAAAGGTACCACACTAATGCAAAGTGTCAACAATAGGGGGGTATATGGGAATGCCGTATTTTTTACATGACTTTTCTGTAAACCTACAACTTCTCTAATTAAAAATAATAATTTTTTTAAACATAGGACAACACAAATATTGAATGCTATTGTAAACTGTGGACTATAGTTAATAGTACAATTATAAAAATATACTTTCATGAATTGTAACAAATGTACCACACTAATACAAGTTGTTAATAATAGGATGTACATGGGAACCCTGTAATTTGTGCATGAGTTTTCTAAGAAAGAAAGAGGGGGGGGGTGGGGAGAGAGAGAGAGAGAAGGGAGGGAGGGAGGGAAGGAGGGAGGGAGGGAGGAAGGAAGGAAGGAAGGAGGGAGGGATCATGTGACTACATTCCAACCAGCAGGCTGTGATGGGGAGTGATGAGCGCCAACCCAAGCCTGGCTCTGGGTGATCATCTACACAAGTGTTTCTCAACTGGGGTGATTTTGCACCTCCCCTTCATCAGACATCTGGCAATGTTTGGAGACATTTTGGCTTTCACAACTGACTGGAGGGCAGGGGGGAACAGGGATGGTAGGTAGAGACCAAGAATGTTACTAAACCTCCTACAATGTACAGGAAACCCCCACAACAGAGAATTAGCCCTCCCCAAATGTCAATAGCGCTAAGGTTGAGGCCAAGGTTGAGAAACCCTAACTTACACTCTACTCCCCATCTGTAGTAACCTTGGAGACCAAGCTCCAAGGTTTTTAGCATCAGAAGTTTATAGCATCACAAGATGGAAAAGTCTGGATCCTGAATCCTTGCTTGAAGGATGATTGCCCAGGCAGGCACCAAATAGGTAGATACCCAGTCCACATCAGATAGGAAGGTGGGAGAAAAATTAATCTTTCCACACATTTTTGTGGCTCTACACGTTTTGCAGCCTAACCTTGCCTAGCCTGATGTTTTAGTTTCCTGGATGTTTTAGTTACTGTGCAATGGCTTGGCAATCCTTGGCTTCTCTTCTGGGTTTCTTTGACTTCCAGCTTTGGGCTGCACCTCCTGGCTTCCCTCTAAGGTCTCAGTAATAGGATTAAGACCCATCCTGATTCAGCTGGGCCACACCTTAACTGAAGTCAACTCATCAAAACGTCCTATTTACAGGGGTTCACACCCACAGGAATGGATTAAGTTTAAGAACCTGTTTTTCAGGGGTACACAGCTCCCAGCCATCATGCCTGACTAGGAGGCAGTAGAAAGGGAATAACATTTAACAGGGAGTTGGAAGAAACAAAAACCATCATGGTTCTGCTTGTACTGTGCTATTTGGCCCTTAGCAAGCTGCTTTCCCTCTCTAAGCCATCTCCTCTCCAGGAAATGAGGAGATCAAAACTGATGACTGCCAAGGTCCTTCTCAGCTGATAAGTTCCAGGTTTCAACCTTGACTATGACAGAAATAGAGCGGGGAACTGGAAGGAGAAGAAAGTAGACATATGGTTGGGCCAACACAAAGGGGACCACCACAGCTATGAACTTTTGCCAACCCTGGAGGGCTCTTGGAGGCAGGGGTGGGTGATAGAGGGGCTGCATCAATCTAGTTACCGGGCAGGATGGTTCCAGAACAGGGTGAATGGGACAGAAGCAGAAAGACCCAAAGGAAAGAAAGGTAGCCCCAGAGTCCATTCATGAGGTGGTTGGCAGGTCCTGGAGGTTGGCAAGGCCATGGAGAGGAATTGACTGAGGTCAGCAAAGCCAGGCAGGTGCTGAAGCTTATCAGGGGACAGGATGGGCCAGCACTGCTCCTGACCCTGTGACTCAGACCCTAAAGGGACAGGCTTGGGAGACCAATGCAGTGAGCCATCCGGGAGGGGCTTAGCCCCTCACCCCCACTTCCTCTATCCTGGTCATGCCAACCCTACTTCTGTGTCCATTTTCACCTGAGCCAAGGTTCTAACCCAAAGGCAGAGCAGGCCCCCACTAAATGTTTGTTGAGTGGTGCATCGCCTTTAGGTGGAAGTGTGCCACAAATTATTCTTACTGATTGTTATAGAATCGATGTGTGGAAGGTCAACCTACTCGTCTAATCAGAGCTGATTCACCATGTTCTCTGGAACAGTGCCTTCCTCTTAGCCCTATATGCTTTCTTGAGACCTGGAAAAGGGTGGTGGCAATGAATGGCATGCTGCCCTGGACCCCTGTCCTCTCACTTATCACAGTTTCAGAAAGCAGAGCTCATTCATAAATAAGCCCTGGCTTTCCAAATTCCAGGTAGGGGTGGGCTGGGAGGAGCCAAACTTATGCATCCTTTGAGGCTCACAGAACCACCTACAGCCTCCCACTGGCATGATCTCCTCCTCCCCTGAACTCTCACAGTGTGAGAATTTTTAAAAGAAATTTTTATTGAGATATATTTCACACACCATAAAATTCACCCTTTTAAAGTGTACAATTCAATGGTTTTCAATGTCTTCACAAAGTTGTGCAACCATCACCGCTATCTAATTCCAGAACATTTTCATTACCCCATTAAGCAGTCACTCCCCACCACCTCCTCCCCCATTGTCCTCCCACCATTGCAACCACTCATCTACTTGCTGTCTCTATGGATTTGCCTATTCTGGACATTTAATAAAAATGGAATTATACAATATGTTGTCTTGTGTGCCCAGCTTCTTTCACTTAGCATAATGTATTCAAGATTCATCCATGTTCTAACATGCATCAGTGCTTCATTGGCTTTTACTGCCAAATAATTTTCCATTGAATGGACATACCACATTTGTTTATCCATTCATCTGTTGACAGACACTTAAACATCTGAGTTGTTTCCATGTGGATAATGCTACTATAAACATTTGTGCACACATATGTTTTCAATTCTCTTGGCTCTATCTGGGAGTGGAATTGTTGGATCATATGATAACTGTCTTTAACTTTTGGGGGAACTGCCATAATTTTTTCTAAAAATAGCTGCACCAATTTACATTTCCACAGCAATGTATGAGAGTTCCAATTTCTCTCTATCTTTGTCAACACCTTGTTATTGTCGTTTTGTTTGTTTTTTTTTTTATCATAACCATCCTAGTGGGGCAAAGTGGTATCTCATTGTAGTTTTGACTGGCATTTCCCTAAAACTAATGGTGTTGAGTATCTTTTCATGTCCTTATTGGCCTTTGTATACTTTCTTCAGAGGGATGGCTATTCAAATCCTTTCCCCATTATTTAACTGGGTTATTTGTCTTTTTATTGTTGTAAGAGTTCTTTATATATTCTGGATACTAGGCCCTTATCTGATATATGATTTGCAAATATTCCCTCCCAACCTGTGGTTCATCTTTTCACTGTCTTTGTAGTGTCCTTTGAAGCACAAGAATTTTTAATTTTGATTAAGTCCAGTTTACTTTTTCTTTGCCTGTTTGTGTTTTTGGTGTCATGTCTAAGAAACCATTGCCTAATAGGCCATGGGGAGTTACACCTGTGTTTTTGTCTAAGAGTTTTATAGTTTAACTCTTCCATTTTGGACTTTTATCTATTTTGAGTTAATTTTTGTTTATGGTGTGAGGTAGGTGTACAACCTCATTCTCTTTCGTGAGCTATCCAATGTCCCACCTCCACTTGTTGAAAAGACTGTTCTGCCCCCATTAAGTGGTCTTGGCACCCTTGTCAAAAATCAGTTGCTCATGAATAAATAGGTTTATTTCTGGGTTCTCAATTCTATTCCATTGATCTATATGTCTCTCCTTATGCCAGTAGCACACTGTTTTGATTTCTGTTGCTTTGTAGTAAGTTTTGAAATCAGGATGTGTGAATCCTCCAACTTTGCTCTTCTTTTTTAAAGGTTGTTTTGGCTATTCTGAGTTACTTGCATTTTCATATGAACTTTAGGATCAGCTTTTCCTGCAAAAAACCAGCTGGAATTTTGACAGAGATTGCACTGAATCTGTGGACCAATTGGGGGAATATCACCATTTTAACAATATTAAGTCTTCTATCCCATGGACATGGGACATCCTCCTATTTATTTGGCTCTTCTTTAATTTCTTTCAAGGATGTTTTGTGGTTTTTGATGTATACTCTTACACTTATTCTGTTAAATTTATTTGCCAATATTTTATTCTTTTGATGCTATGGTAATGAAATTGTTCTCTTAATTTCATTTTTGGATTGTTCATTGCTAGTGTATAGAAGTACAATTGATTTTTATATATTGAACTTATGTCTTGTAACCTTGTTAAACTTGTTTATTAGCTCTAATATTTTTTGTGGATTCCTTATGATTTTCTATATGTAAGACCATGTCATCTGCACATGGACATAGATTTACTTCTTCTCCTTTCTGGATGCCTTTTTCTTCTTTTCTTGCCTAATTGTCCCCATCACACTATCTTGAAATCTGTTCCCTCCTACTGAACCATGAAATCACTGGGGCAAGGACTTTCTTTTCTTCATATTCTCAGGCCCAGCCCAGAACCTGACCAGCCATAAATGTCTAATAAATGGATGACAAGACATAAGAGTGAAAATTTCACTTAAAGAAACACGAAGATTTTTAAAGACTGCCTCATCAAACATTACATGCTTTCTGATGTAAAGAAATATGAAATACCAAACATTCTCTATAAAGTATTCTTGCCCACCACCCCCCCAAAAAAATGTTAATTAGAGCTAACTTCTACCTTACAGGAAGCACAGGACATAAAAAGTACAAGTTCACTGATGCTCTGCAGAAGCAAACCGGCAAATTCAGAATGTAAGATGTTCTATAGGACAACTGATCTGTTACTCCAACCCAATGGCTTGGGGAAGAAGAGGTGTGGGGGGAGACTATTCTAGAGTAAAAGATACTTAAGAGATGACTGTGGAAGTGTCCATTATTTGCTAGAAAATAATATACACTCCAGCCCCATGTGACTGACCCCCTCCAACCCACTCCTCCCTGTGGAAGGAACGCACTTCCCAGCACATTGACATCAGGATTGGCCAATGAGAGGTGAGAAAAAGTAACACTGCCACTTCTCAGCAGAAGCTCTAAAAGCCTTCGCGCAATCCTCTCTTTTCCCAAAAAGGGGCTGTTCCTTCAACCCAGGTTCCAGAAGAAAGAGCTGAAGCCAAGCCATAATGGACATGGAACACAAGCCAAAAAGAAACCCTTTATGTTCTAAGCCACTAAGTTTGTGGTAATTTGTTGGGCAGTAATAGAAAATGGTCTGTGATTTGCTTTATAACAATTCATCAAAAAACACAGAAGATAGATGAAACAAAATTTGCAAAAATCTTGTTTATTGGTGCATCTGAGTGACGGGTATATGGAAGTTCATTATCATATTCTGCCCACTTTGGGGAAGGTTTGACACATTTCATTCCAAAAATTTTTTAAAGGGTGCTTCATCAGACTATAATTTCCTGGAGGTCAGGGGCCCTGACAATTTTGTTCACCATTGTATCTCTAGCTCCTAGCCCAGCTCCTGGTCCATACTAGGTGCTCATAAATAGCTGTTAGATCAATTAATTGGCATACTGTGTGTTCAAATGGCATGTTAAAGTCTATGAACTCACACAATTATCTCATCTGATTGTCCCAACATCTCTTTGTCATAAGCATCATAACCCCATTTTACAGATGAAAGACCTGAGGCCTGGGGAGTTGGTGGCTCAAACTCACAGATGAGTAACTGACAAGACTAGATTTCAGGTCTTTGGATTCCTGATTCAACATCCAGCAGTCTCATTTTACCGTCCGATATCTGCCATCCAGGTTTTCTTTGGGATTTAAATAACTGCCATTTCATTCTGGTTTATCAGAAGAATTTACGCACAGCCGCAGTCATAGTGAGACATCCGTTAGGAAATCCAGGCAGGCAGGTTAAATGTTAATTTCCTTTCTACTGCACCATTTTCTAACCTCCGTCCATGAATCAAAGTGAGTAAAAGGTTCTTCACTTACCGACATAAAACAAATTGAACAAATTATGTTACTTAACTGAGGAAGAACTTGTCAGGCCATTGATTCCGGTCCAGCCTCAGCTGCGCTTTTCCTCTTGATTAACATTAATTTGCAAATGAAGTTTGGATTTTTTTAATGTAACATCACATTGATCTCATTAGCATATCTGACTGCATCACATCCGTGGCTCTCCTCTCCGTGCAGCGAGCCTGCCAGGCAGGGCACTTTTCAGGAGCACACCTGCCGGAACGCTTGCTCCTTAGCAGGCCATGAATCATGGTCCAAGCCAGCCCATGAATCAGAGCCACAGGTGGAAACCGTTTCTAAAGATGATATCGGTAACTTGGAAGTGCACGAGAGGGCTCAGAGTGAGCCAGAGCCTCCCCAGATGTCAAATAACCAGCCCAGCCTGCCGCGTATTTCTTTTTATCAAAATGCTGATCACGGGGAGCGGGAATTTTAAGCTCTCATCATGCAGGGCCATTTGGCTTCCATTGGAACGGTCTTCAGGGGAACCCCGGGGAGCCTTGTGTCTGAAACCAAATCCTACACAGACACACTGGTCAGTTGTTGCTGGTGGAGGAGATGAAGTGAGCCTGGTGGGACGATGGCTGCCCCATGGGTGTGTGTGAAATGACCAGCACCCTCCGGGTGAAGGTGGAGGACAGGACAAGGTCTCCTGGTTCAGAGATGCAGCCAGGGAATCAGTGGCCAAACGGGGCTGCACGATCTGTGGTTCCACTCCAACCCTCGCTGGCTGTGCGACTTGGGCCACTGACTCCCCTCTTTAAACTTTATTTCCTCATCTGTTAAGTGAAGATGTTAATAATCCTTACTTCATGTGATAAAATGAGATTACACATGAGAAGTCTGGAGTAAGATGCTCAGCACATAGTAAATGTTTGTGCCAGTTTGGATGTATTATGTCCCCCCAAACGCCATGTTCTTGAATGCAAGCTTGTGGGGGCAGATGTATTACTGTTGATTAGTTTGGAATCTTCTTTGGATTAGGTTGTTTCCATGGAGATGTGACCCACCCAACTGTGGGCAATACCTTTGATTAGATTATTTCCATGGCGATGTGGCCCTGCCCATTCATTGTAGGTCTTGATTTAATCATTGGAGTCCTATATAAGAGCTCAGACAAAAGTTGCTCACTGCTGTAGCCAAGGGAGACATTTTGAAGAACGCAACAGGAGCTGAGAGAGGATCTTGAACACAAGCCAGGATCAGCAAATGACACCTACGTGCCTTCCCAACTAACAGAGGTTTTCTGGATGTCATTGGACTTCCTTCGGTGAAGGTATGCTTGTGTTGATGCCTTAATTTGAACATTTTATGGCCTTCAAACTTTAAATTTGTAACCAAATAAACCCCCTTTATAAAAGCCAATCCATTTCTGGTATTTTGCATAATGGCAGCATTAGCAAACCAAAACAGTATTTAATACATGTTTGCCCAGGGACATGTTTTTTATTAATGATAACAAGAAGTAATCATCACTAGGATGGAATGGGCCCAACAAAGCCATCAAGGGGGTTTCAGCCCTTAGCATCTTGATTTTCCAAACCATCTCCCTGTGGCAGATGTGTGCTCAGGACCATCTCTCATGAGCCCTCCTGGCTGGTACCATCTGCCATTTCATTCCTCCTGCTAAACATGCAGCTTCTCCAAGACTCATCCACAGCCACTGAAAACTTTCCAGAGGGGAGAACCAGTCTATCCACTCTGCCACGGTCTCTGGATGGCACAACTCCTTGTGACCACTGTCTCTTCATTTATCGCTCATCCAACACATGAGCATCCTTGTCTGTGCAATGGACAGACCCTGCATAAGACAATAGGACAGAGCACTGTTTGGTTGAGAAGAGAAGACTTTCAAGAACAATGTGCAGATGCTGTGAAAGTAGAACAGAGAATTATCATATGACTTGGCAATGTCACTTCTAGGTATATACCCAAAAGAACTGAAAACAGGGACCTGCACAGATGCTTGCACACCAGTGTTCAGAGCGGCATCATTCACGACTGCCAAGAAGTGGAAACAACCCAAGTGCCCATCAACAGACAAAAGGAAAACCAAAATGTGGTGTATACATACAAGATAATACTATTCAGACAGAGAAAGGAATGATGTTCCGATACATATTACAACATGGATGATCCTTGAAGACACCACGTTGAGTGAAAGCAGCCAAACCCCAAAAGACAGGTATTATGTGATTTCATTTATGTGAAATAACTGGAAGATGCAAATTTGTAGAGACAGAGAGCAAGTTACAGGTTACCAGGGGCCAGGAGTTGGGGCAGGGTAGGGAAGAATGAGGAATGGGTACAGAGTTTGTTTGGAGTGATGGAAAAGTTTTGGTAACAGATGGTGGCCATGGTAGCACAACATTGCAAATGTAATGAACACCATGAAACTGTATACTTGAAAGTGGGTTAAAATGGAAAATTTTATGTTGTATATATGTCAGCACAATAATTTTTTTTAACTTTTTTCTTTTTTAAATCAACTGTATGAAGAAAAAAAAATTAAAAAAAAAAACAAAAACATACAATAAAAGAACATTTCAAAGAGACCATAACAAGGGAGTAAGAAAAAGACAACTAACCTAAGATAACTGCTTTACTTCCAACCTGTTCCTACTTTACCCCAAGAAAGTTACCTAATATAGCAACATTTCTGTGAACTTCTTCCTACTATATCCATCAGAAATTAACAGACCATAGTCATTCCTGGGCATCCCCAGAACGTTGAATAGCTTATCTGTTCTTCTTGGATTATTGTTCCCCCTTCCTTAATTGCTCTCTATTGCTAGTTCCCCTACATTCTACATTATAAACCATTTGTTTTACATTTTGCAAAGTTCACATTAGTGGTAGCATATAATATTTCTCTTTTTGTGCCTGGCTTATTTCGCTCAGCATTATGTCTTCAAGGTTCATCCATGTTGTCATATGTTTCACGAAATCGTTCCTTCTTACTGCTGCATAGTATTCCATCGTGTGTATATACCACATTTTATTTATCCACTCATCTGTTGAAGGACATTTGGGTTGTTTCCATCTCTTGGCAATTGTGAATAATGCTGCTATGAACACTGGAGTGCAGATATCTGTTCGTGTCACTGCTTTCTGATCTTCCGTCACCACAATAATTTAAAAAAAAAAAAAAAGGAACAATGACATCATAAGGGGCTAGGTGATCGGTGGCATAAAATTGGTGCAATTAAACTCCCAGAGGAGCCCCACGGAAGACACAGACACCCCAAACCATAGACTTTCGAGAAGACTTCGGCAAGGAGGTGGCACTAGCAAGTCTCAAGTGCAGGATTTCCTATGACGTCAGCAGGCTCCAGTAGACTCTTGGCTGCCCGAGGCAAGCCCTGTCCTTCCCCGTCATGCCTCGCACAGCAGTTGCTCACTGTCTGGCCTCATTTAGCCAACTGGTCCCAGGGGCCTTGCAGAAGCACAGAAGACATCACACATCAGCATCCAAATGACTTCTTGAAAGGTAAGGGACCCCACTCACTGCTGCCTGTCATCCAGCCCCGTGCTGGACGCTTGGTGGCCACAAAGCACATCAGCTCCTGGCAATCTGGATGCCCTCGAAGGTCAAGCAGGAAATGGGAGAGTGACGTGGACTGGACCAAGGAGCAGAGAGCAGTGTGTCTGCAGCTACAGAAGAGCCTGAAAGAGATGTCACCACACGGTCCAGCCAAAGGCTGCAGGCCTGAGGAAAGCACATCTCCCAGTCTCCCCCAAAGCCAGAAATTGGGACATGTCTGAGAAATTACTCAATGTTTAAATGTGGAAACTCACATAAAACACTTTTAAAACACAGTTCTGGCTGATGAAAACTCATCTGTAGCCTACATCTGACCTCCAGGCCAGGCGACGGGGATCTCATTCCTTTAAATCCTCACAACAATCCCAAAACATCTGTCCCTTTTAGGGCTGGGAATACTTTCCAACCAAATTCGATCTGAAGTCTCAGGAATCGGTTGTTCTGGGTTGACAGCTGATGCCCAGGGTCAGGCTTCAGTAGATGCTCCCCACCGCCCACCAGACAGGTGACTTTAATTCTGGGAAGCCTCCTTTCTTGGCTCTGGTTGCAGTGGAAACAAGGCCCATCCTTCTTTCTGCTGCATCCTTAATTAGCGAACATGAACTTTTCCAGTGAGGGCAACTGTGGATGCCCCAAAAGCATCTGGTTACTATGTGGGATGGGATGGCCCTGGGCTGGGCAGAATTTGGGGACCTCAGGGTGTCATTGAGAATGCATGTGTCCAACAGGTTTTGCTGGGAGCCTGGCTCAGTCCAGAATCTGAGGACCTGAAACACTGGTGCAGGTACAGGGTGGCCAGCATGGAGGTAAGAAGGCAGGGCTTTGGGAAAAACCACCTGGAAGGCACAGGCTGCTGCCTCCTCAGTGCAGGATGGGACTCCAATGCCAGCTCTGCCACGTAACCCCAGACTTGTCACCCCACTTACTCACTTGGAACTTCGTCTAAAGAAGGGAAAACAATGCCTGCTCAGCCACTCGATTCTGGTTTCCTCATCCATAAAAGAAGACTAATAATGCCAGCACAAGGCCCGGTGCGTCCTAAGAGCTCAATCAACACCAGCAACTGTGGACACTGATCACACGCTCTGGGAACCATCCACTGCTAGCTCATGGTGAGACATTACAATAACCCAGGAGACCAAAAGCTGTGGGGAGCGTCTCTGCACACACAGGTCCCTCCCTACCTGGCCAGGTAGATGCAAGCGACAGTCTTGCTCCAAGCCCCAGAGCTGTCCCCAGGCACAAAAATGGCCACATCTACACAGACCCTGCCCAACAGCAGAAGAGCCTGAACTCTGAAGGCTGACAGCCTGGGGGTTTGCACCCCGGCTCCTCCACTTGCTATCCTATGTGGTCCTGGACAAGGGCCTTGATGTGCTCTCAGCTATAAACCAGCTACAAACAATCCAACCTCATGCGGTCACTCTGGGGGCAAAGGAGCTACTGAATGGAAGGGCTTGGCCCAGGGTAAAGCACTCAAGCATCCACTGTTGTCATTTTATTGTTGTTGTTGTTGTTGTTTTTAATGGCAGGCTGAAAAATACTAGAGCCACTGCCCCATGCCCTGCACTGTGGGCTGTGGCCGTACAGACAGCATTCTTTGCTTCTGTGGTTAATTATTTGGCAGGAAAGTAAATGTGGATTTTGAAAAGAATGGTTTCTTTTCCTGCCTATACATTTAGTAAATGGGGAAAGAAAACTCCCAGGTGCGCAGTGTCCAGCAGGGCCAGGTGCTTTACGTCCTCTCACCCTGCCTGTGGCTTATGTGTTAATAGCCCCATTGCACAGATGGGGAAATTGAGGCTCACAGAGTAAGAGATAAGTGAGAAAGCTGAGGCTGGAGCCCAGATCCACCTGTCTCTAGAGCCCATGGCCTTTCTGTAGGTGGCTCCAGTTCTCAGGAACTTCCTGCCCCAGGAGGGAGGCTAACGAAAGACTTCAACATCCCCGTCACTAACCTGCTCCCTCGGCCTCTCACACCTCCTCATGACCCAAGGAGCAATCAGAGGAGAAGAACTTAAGAGCCACTTTAAATTTCAGACCCAAGTCAATTTTGGAATATCGCTCATGAGGTGCAGCTTCTAGACAAAATTTCTAAATGACTAATGCTCTTCTTTGTCCATTTCAGGGGAAAATGAATGTTGCTGCTAACATTTGACATCAATCATCCAATCACATGTTGTCACATCATTACTCAGCTCCTTGACAAAGGCGGAGGAAAAAGATTGCAGCTGAAACGGCACTATTGGGCAAGGAACCATGGCAGGGACTCTGGTTAGGGAACAAAATGAAATTTGGCTAAAGAAGCTCCGTGTAATGAGTCATGTTGAGGAAGAATTGCAGTAAGAATTTTGTGCTTTATCGGGATGGCTATTTATTTCATGTATAATTTTTTTAAATTCTATCTGTATATTAGATTGGGCCAAGCATGCCATTGATGGGACTCTCACTGCAGAGGGCTGGCGGCCAGTTCTGAGATGGTGAGTGTCCATCACCGATGACACAGGGCAGGCCAGGTTCATCAACTGCAGCTCTCTCTAAAATGAGGTGTCCACTTGAATAGACATTTCTCCAAAGAAGACACAAAAGATGCTCAGCATCACTGGCCTCAGAGAAATGCAAATCAAAAACACGAGATACCACATCACACCTGAGAGGATGGCCATAATAATGTTTTAAAAAACAGAAAATCACAAGTGTTGGCAAGAATGTGGAGCAATCCTAATCCTCATATATTGCAGGTAGGGATGTAAAATGGAGCAGCCACTGTGGAAAATGGTTCAACAGGTCCTCAAAAAGTTAAACACAGAATTACAATTTGACCTGACAATTCCACCTATAGGTATATACCCCCAAGAATTAAAAACAGAGTTCAACGACAACAACAAAAATACACAAATGTTCTTAGCAGCACGATTCACAATAGGCAAGAGGTGGAAACAGCCCAGATGTCTACAATGGAATATTATTCAACCATAAAAAGAATGAAGTCCTGATACATGCCACAACATGGATGAACTTTGAAAACATTGGGTTGACTGAAATAAGCCAGACATGACAGGCCACATGTTAAATGATTCCATTCATATTAAATGTCCAGAATAGGCAAATCCATAGAGACAGAAGGCAAATTAGTGGTGTCAGGGGCTGGGGAAGTGACTGCTTAATGGGTATGAAGTTTCCTTTTGGGTGATGAGAATGTTCTGGAACCAGGTTGTGGTGGTGGTTGCAAAACATTATGAATGTAATTGATGCCACAGAATTGTTCACTTTAAAATGGCTTAAATTGTGAATTTTATGTTATGTGAATTTTACCTCAATAGATACATTTTAAATCTCTCTGACTTTCTGTCTCTTTCTATACATAAACATAGATATACACATGGAGCTACGTGTGTATATCTATAAGTATTTATATTTCTCTATGTATCTGTGTGTGTCAGCCTCCACTCTTTCTGTTCACATGCCCATGAAGAATTATTTTTCTAATGCCAAGAGAAAGGAGAGGGATGTTCTGCATCTAAACCAAGGCCAGCCCTCCAGTGCTCAGGGCCTGGAAATTGGTGACCAGAGCAGAATGACAGCTGCTGTGCTCTTGTGTTGGGAGAACAAGGTAAGAAGCTGCCAAGGTGCACGGAAGTCATGGTGACAGGTACAAAGAGCTGTTTTTCGTGGGCTCCTTTACACACCATGATGCCTGTAAGTGGCTTATTTACATAAGACCATTTCTGCATCTTGCCCCTATTTGGAAGTGATGGTGGGGCATGTGCAACTCTGGCCAGGAGAGGATGGGCATACCAAGGATGCCAATATTCATGGAAAAAAGCAGTCAAGACGGCATTCCTTCTTTCTCTCTGAAGAACACAGAGGACACAGGGTTTTGAGGCCCTCAACCAACTCTTAATTCTTGCCTTAGAATTAAGGGACTGAATTCTCCATCAGGACCTGGGCTTCCAGGTATGGGTGAGAAGGAGACAGAGGTGGGTGGGGATGATCCTACTCTTGTCCTCTCACTCCACCTCAGGGATGTACTTTTATGGCCACATCTTTGGTGGAACCATTTAGCTTGTCCCCAGGGTTCTTCTTTCATCATCTTTTTTTGGCATGTCATATGTTATTGACAGTGACAGGGACCTGGACATGCATCAAGAATTTTCCATGTTAATTCTCATAGATATATTTCTCCCTTATGGTTCTTTCTCCATAAGTGGTGCTTTTCTGAATGCAACTCTGGTAGACTGAAAATGGCTCCCCAAGAGCTATCCATGTTCTGATCCCTGGAACCTGTGACTATTCGCTCATATGGCTAAAAAGGGTCTCTGCAGGTGTGATTACACCAAAGACCCTGAGATGGGAAGACTGTCCTGGATTATCCAGGGGGGCCCTAAACACCATCACAGGTGTCCTTATAAGAGGGAGGTCAAGGGTGATTGACACAGACAGAAGAGGAGGGGGCCACAGACCACGGAGGCAGAGATTGGAGCAATGTGGCCACAAACCAAGGAAAATCGGCAGCCACCAGCAGCTGGACGAGGCAAAGAAGGGCTCTTCCCCAGAGCCGCCGAGACAGTGTCCTGATTCACCTGGATTTCACACGTCTAGCTCCGGGATTGCACAGAAACACACTTCTCTTGCCTTAAGCACTTGGTTTGTGGTCATTTTTTATAGCAGCCGCAGGAAACTGATGCAGCAATGTTGACAAATAACATGGAGCCCCTGCAATGGGCAACAGCCGTGAAAAGAGAAAGGGGCAGGGGTGCTGCAAAGGTGGCAGGGTGGGAAGGGGGGAGTGACAGGGCCTGGGGACAGGTGAGGTGTGTTCAGATGAGATTGGGGGAAGATAGAGAAACGAATGACATCTCAAGTCGGGGGAAAGGATGGTCCCACTTATAGAAGAGGCACCGACAGAGGAGAGGAGGCCCACAGAAATGGCCTGATGCTGCTGGACTCCGAGAGAGACCCGGGCTGGACAGGAGGGTCTAGGCAGGAGGGCAGATGACGCCTCATGGCGATGAGAGCTCGCCCAGGGAGACACACGCAAAACAATTTGGAGCCATTTCTAAACTTGCATGAAGGACGAGAGTTGAAATTATCCACAGCAAAGAATAGAAATGTGATCAAGGCCCTTAGGAAATGGGACCCTCTTGCCCTGCTGGGATCTTGGCAAAATATACACAGCCCCTTCTTATTATTCATTTCACTGGGTGAGCTATTCTCAATAGAATATCGGCATGGGTTACTTATTTTCCTAAAAGCTCAAAATTCAAATATATAGGTCTGTGTTTGCCGGTAATTAGCATGATGTATCTATTCAGAATAATACAACATCCCTTCCCGGTAATGAAAAGTGATTAATTACCAATTACAGCAAGTATCCAATTTCGTGCGGCTCACCACTGGTCTGTGCCACTGAATTGCTAGCGTTCTAATTGCAGACATTAAAAGTTCTAGGTAATTATTGTTAAAAGATCAGTAATATTAAAAATATTGGTTGCAGCTATTATTATATTTGCTCTAAATGCAACCAAGACTTAAATTTATGTCTGAGCTGCCAGCCATTTCATCGGGGCTATTTCCGTGACTGGTTTGGAGCAACTGGTTTTTATTTCCCTTTCTCAGAGACTGTTACAACAAGCCTATTAACAGCTCTGGGCTCCCTATTTTGTAAAGCTTTCATCAGGTGAAACAAGCTAAAAAATCACTAGTAGGTGCCTTTAGCAAAGTAGGGAGGTAATTATCTCATTTACAGATAACGACGTGCATTTCATTTTTCAAAGCACAAAGAGAAACTAGCTCTAAATGACACTTTTTTGTGCTCATTAAATTCACTAGAGAAATTTCAGATTAAGAGTTTTCAGTGCAAATGCCATCATGAACTCTGACAGCAGAACTCTATCAACAACAGGGACATTTGGGGAAATGTCTTCATACCCAAAGTAGAAATCAAGGACTAGTTCTGTGAGCTTGAAGAGGCATTTTAGTGTCATTTCATTCTGGTCCCTGAACACCTGGGCTATGGCTCTTAAGTGGTTGGTTCATCTGTAAAGTGTGCTGGGCACAGCTCAGAAAACTGGAGGCTCCATGCACGCTGGGTAGTCCTGGAAAGTCCAGTGTAGCCAGAGCCACTGAAGAGGATGGTACAACCCAGAGTTAGATATGTGCCATGCACCTAGGGACCAGCACAGCGGGACTGGAGAGATACCGTCACTGTCAGTAACATGTAATACCATTCAGGGATCCCATGGATGAACAAATGAGGCTGACACAAAGAAGGGTATGGACAATTCTTTGGAGAGGGAGAATCTAGAATTCACAGAGGAGGGGCTGCTCCAGCTGCATCTTCAAGGATGAGTAGGAGTTCACCAGATACACAGAAAATGTTAGGAAAGGCCACCCTTAGCGAGAGTCAATACCCAGAAGGCACTGGGGCTCCATGATGTTCTTGGAATGAGAGAGGATGTTTGGAGACTGGGAAATGTACAGTTCAGGAGGGCATTGAATTTAGGGCTGTTTTTAGAAAACTTGCCAGCCTGGCTCCTTTTATTGATAACAACAAAATGTGATAAATTATTTAAATGCTCAACATAAAGGAAATGACCAAATAAACTACAGTACATGCCAACAACGGGATTTCACCATAAAAAAAAAAATCAAAATGCTTTAAGAATATTTTAAGAGCAAGAAACAAAATTATATAGGCAGATTATCAAATATATAAAAATCATATGCACAGAAGTCAGAAATTACATCAACTGTTGGCAGAGATTGGCCCTGAATTAGGGAGAAGGCTTTTTGCTTCTTTTCCATATTGTCCAAGTTTTCAATAATGAACATGTATGTATGATTAAAAAAGTGAAAATGAAAAAATTCTGCCTCATATACAAACCCTCGGCAGGGCCTAGAATCCAGAAGGAAAACAGGAAATTTATAAAGGAGCCCTTATAGTTTATCAAGTTATCCGCTTCTGGCAAATATACTCCAGAAAGTAGACCAGCATCTAAACACAAACTTTAAATCTGCAAACAGGTTTTTTGAGTTGTTGAGAATCTATTTAGATTCTGTAATCACAAGGGATTTAAAAAAAGAAAGAAAAGAAAACTTCCATTGCATTGGAGCTGAATTTCGCCCGCTACTTCCACACCTCATCACCACATCTTGCCAGAAGACTCCGAATGGCGCCGTTTTGAGGCTACCTAGCTAGAATAACAGAAGGTGGTGCACGTGAAATAATGGTGCTGCCGTCAGGTAAGGACATCCTCCCATTGAGTCCAAAAGCTGCCCGTCATCATGAGAACCACAGGGATGGACCGTTATCAAAGCATTCAGCCTCCTGAAGCCCTACAAGCGGGGGTGCATTTTTTGGTATTTCATCATGCATTCATTTTGGGCACATCTATCGTGCATGTGGTTCTCCTTTTAACATGCTGTATACAGCAGGCAGGCCTGCTGCGAGGGAAACCAGGGCTATAAAACCCCATGGATTGATGACCTCCATCACCATTTTTAGGGTCCGTTGCACAAACTATTTTGACAGTTGAAGCTCATAAATTAAAGAGCGAGCCCAAAGTGACACAATGAAGAAGATGTTGTGGCTGCTTCCATTTAACCACCGGGTGATTACTCAGAAACTCGGGGTGCAAAAAGCTGCCTCTCTCTTTTGCTCCTGCTTCGCTGGAAGATAAATGTCTGAAACTAAGGACCCTGGGCACTCAATAATAAAAATCTTTTAGAGAGGAGAGCCTTGCACTAGTTAAAAGAAACCTGTTCCATTTTTCTGGGGGAAGAAATGGGAGTAAGGTTTCCCAGTGGTAGACAACAAGCCCTTTTATTGAGACTAAAAAATTCAAGCCCAAGAAGGGAGAAAAGGAGGGAAAGAGAAAAGGATGGAGGGAGATGAAAGTGACAGGAGAGGAAGAGAAAGGAGGAAACAAAGCTGGCAGAACTGTAACTTAGGGCAGTGGGATAAATGGTTAAGGAATTAAAGATCATGAAGCTTATGCATTTGGGAGGCGCCAAGTATCTTCTAAGGTGTTAGCAAGATTAATAAGGAAATCTGTGGCTCCAGATCCCCAATGAGCTATTATTACAGCATTTCACAGCACTGTGTTTGCTCAAAAGGAATGGGGGTTGCAGTGTTTTAATCTCTAAAGAGAAGGGAACGCCTGTGTGAGTGGGAGGCTTAGTTCCTAAAAGGATTTCATATATAGACATATCCATCACAGAACACAGTCCCCCAAAATGGACTTTTTGTTCACATCCCAAAGTAATTATTGCCAAAGAACAAGCGATAGTTTAAGAGATCACCCTTCCCCGAGGTGCAGTGGAAGGTGGAACCGACTAGAAGGGAAGTAACAAGTTAGCTCTGAATGCCCATTTCATAATTGAGTGAAATGTGCTCGTTCTCCTTTTCCTTATGAAAGTAATTCCCTGAAAAAAAACAATCAAGCAACTTGAGTCACCTGGGTACAAATGACACCTTTCCAGTTGGGCAGACGTTGCCCCATATTTCAGTCCGAGCAACTTTTAAATTACTCCGAGAATTCATGGAGTGTTTTTCAGTTTGACAGCTGTCGAGGCGAAAGGCATGCTGCTATGTAGGAAGCAAACCCTCTGAAGATTTATTTTTTTAATGGATTGGAAATTAAAAGGGCTCCAAAATGCCCTTTAGAGGCCCAGCTTGGGGAACTGGGCTGTGTTACAAGGAGACTTTTCCTTACAAGTACTGAGAATTGGGACTGAAAGGGCAGGTCAAAGGCACTTGGGCTGCGTCTACAGGAAGCCAAAACAAGTGTTCGAAAGTGAAAGAAGCAATCAAACCAGCAGGTTATTTTGTCTACGCAATACCAAACAGGGGGCTGGCCAGATATTTCCACCAACTCGGAGGTCAAAGAAAGGAAATCGGAAAGGACCCCGGAGAGAGAAGCCAGTGCAGAGGAGGGGACCACGGCACGGAACGGGGAGGGCCTTGCCCAGGGTCAGAGCAAGGAAGGGACACAGCAGAGTCGATCCTGGTCACCAAGGACCTCAGAGGGGCTCCCCAAACCATTGGGCAGTGACCCCAAGTTTGGCATCTTACAGAGGCGGAGGATCCTTCAGGTTGCCAGACTCAGCAAATAAAAATTCAGGAGACCCACGGAAACATGAATTTCAGATAAATGAGAAATAATTTTGCAAGTATAAGTATGTCCCATACAGTATTGGGGACATACTTACGTTAAATAAATTATTCTTTATTTCTCTGAATTATGCCTCTGGGCATCCTGAATTTTATCCAGCAACCCCAGGAGAGGACATTTTCTTGAGGATAGGAAGAACCTGATTCATCTCTCCTCCCCATCCCATGGCAAACAAAACCGTGCCAGGCATAGAGCAGGCCCCCCATGGATCAACTCCTTGCATTAGCCTGACAGCTGGAGTAAGTGGGCTTAACCGGCTGCCTGAGGGATGCAGACTGGAGACAAAGAACCCACTAAAAGAGCAAAAGCCCTTAAGGACTAGAAGGGGTAAAGAAGAAGGAAGGAAACCATTCTTGTTAAGACTTCTTGTTAAGAAGTTATATGAGTAGGAGCTTTCTACAGACTTTCCCATTTATTCTTCCTAATCACTCCTCATTACCTTCCACAGGTTACAGATGAGGAAACCGAGGCTCAGAGAGGGCCCCGCTGCTTGGCAGAAATCGGCCTTTTCCCAGGTGTGTTGACTCCGAGTGCAGTGCCTTTCCACAAAGCTAATAAAAGCAGCAAGCTCTGCATGCAGGACACTGTATGAGCTTTATCCTAGTTAATCCTCTCAACAGTCCTACAAGATGAATGTATTATTTTCCCCATTACCCACTGAAGAAATAGCAGCACAGAGAAGTTAAGAAATTTGCCCTGGGTCACACAGCCTTCTGACCCTGATCTCTCTGCTCTACATACAGCCTTCTACCTTGCTGTCTCATGGTTCTCACCATCCAGAGAACTGCCCAGTGTATCCTGTTTACACAAAGACAGCCATGGCCCTTCCAGTGTTCTGAGCAGGTTGCAAAAAAAAAAAAAAAAAAAAAAAAAAATCTGTAGCTCTCCTCATAGATGCTCTGGCTTCCTTCTACCCAGACCAGGAGGCCCGATGGGTTCAGCAGACATCACTCACAGCACTGGGGCAGCTCTCCTGGTTAGCACCCAGCTGTGGAGCAGAGGCCCCAGGCGGGAGGGAGGCTGGACAGGGTGTGGTGTGGCCATGAAGCCAGCTCTACCGCCAAATGGCAGAGAAGGAGCTCTCATGTTGTCCTCTGCTCTGAAAATGAAGACTTGGCACTGCGCTCTGACATTACGGCAGTAAACCATAATGTCCAGATGCTCAGCATTATCCTTTAATTATTGTGCCTCGGGAACAAACTTAGCAATTCCCCTCATAGGAGGTGAAGAATGTGCTCCGTAGGTCTTAATAATAGGGTGGTATATGGAGGAAAATACACCTAATGTAAATGATGGACTATAGTTAACAGTAATACTTTAATATTCTTTTATCGATTGTAACAAAGTTACCACCCTAATGCAATGTGTCAACAGTAGGGGGTGTATATGGGAACGCTGTATTTTTTACATGACTTTTCTATAAACCTACAACCTCTCTAATGAAAATAACAAAGATAAATAAGGAATGTGCTTTGTGCCTATTATAGGTTGATCTGTGCCCCGCGAAAAGATATGCTCAAGTCCTAACCCCTGGTCCCACAAATGGGACCCTATTTGAAAATCAGGGTTTTGAAGATGTGGCACCTAATCCAATGTGAGTGGTGTCCTTTATAAGAAGGGAGAAGAGACACAGACGGGGGAGAAGACAGCCACGTGAGGACGAGGCAGGGGTTGGAGGAATGCCCGGGAAAGCAGCTTAGGAAGGAGACTCTCATCTCTCCAAGAGGGAGCCAGGCCCTGTCTATGCCCCCGAACCGTGAGACAGTGTTTCTGTTATTTTAAGTCACCAGTCTGTGGCACTTTGTCCCAACAGCCCGAAGAAATGAAGACAGTGCCTCCAACGTCTGTGACTCTATTCTGCCCACCTTGACTTCTGGCTTGTATTTAGAGATCCAAGAGATCATATTTAGCATGAATGCTCCAAGGGCCCTTTAACTCCCAGAAATAATTCAACGCAAAACTGTGAACACTTCTTGGGATCCCATGCGCCAAGCGCTCTGCCCAGACCCTGCAAGAAAGATGGTGGGTGGGCCTGGGGCACACCCCGGAGGGGACGGGGTCAGCAGGGGCCACAGCCATGTCTTCTACTAAGCATGGCGGTGGGCGGTGCGTCTCCTCCTTTACTTCAAAAGCAGGGGAGTCCAGAGCTGAGCTCTCAAGTCAGAACAGCAGGCAGAATGGCTGTCTCGGGGCAAGTTTCTGGACTCATCTGAGCCAGTCTCTTTTTCAATCCTCATAATACATATTGAGCACTCAATACATATTAACAGCAAAAAGAAATCAATCAAGAAATAAATCTGATTTCTGAAGTCTAAACTCCATTTTGGTATGAATTAGAATGACTATCCAGATATAAAAAAGTAGAACTTACAATTGATGCAATAGAAATAACCTACCTCTTAACCAAAAAATCTATTATACAATATTGATCCTATAGTGTCAAGAAAGGAGATGCATAAAAATAGCACTCTGAACAGACCTTACTTTGAGAAAATTTCTTTATGCAATATGGGAAAATATACTCATACTATTAGAAAACATACTCATTCAATAAGAAATTATCCACTGAGAGAGTGCCCTATATTTTTGTTGTTTTGTTTTTGATAGGTTATTTTCATTAAATGGGAATGGGGGTGTCACCACTGCCTTCCCAGGTCTGTCAACTGTGGGGACAGAGGACCTGCAGCCCACAGCTTCGGTCCCACCCTGCGGCTGAGCCGGGCCCACACACGCCTGCCTGACACAGTTCCCGGAGCACTGGTTCCTGCAGGAACATCCCAAGCAATGCCACCACAGAACCCCACAGGTGTCAGAAAGCCTGCTGCTCACCACGACCCCCAGCCCACCTGTCCTGGCCAGGGCCCCAGGGCACAGAACCTTCTCCCTTCTCCTCAAGTTCTCACTTGCCGCATTCATGGACTAGAACCTTCCACCAAGGCATCCATATTAGCTGTTTGTGGCTGCTGTAACAAATATCCACAAACTTGGTGGTTTAAAACAACAGAAATGTATTCTCTCCTGGTTCTAAAGGCCAGAAGACCAAAACTGGTATCTCCGGGTCAAAATCCCAGTGCTGAAGGAGAGGCTAAACCTGCTTGTAATTGTGCCTAAGAGTCTCCTCCTCAGTACCCCTTTGTTGCTCAGATGTGGCCTCCCTCTCTAGCTAAGCCACCTTGGCAGGTGATCTCACTGCCCTCCCCCCTACGTGGGACCTGACTCCCAGGGGTGTAAATCTCCCTGGCAATGCAGGATATGACTCCCAGGGATGAGTCTGAACCCAGTATCGTGGGATTGAGAACATCTTCTTGATCCAAAGGGGGATGTGAAATGAAACAAAACAAAATTTCAGTGGCTGAGAGATTTCAAATGGAGTAGAGAGGTCACTCTGGTGGGCATTCTTATGCACTATGTAGATAACCCTCTTTAGGTTTTAATGCATTGGAATAGCTAGAAGTAAATACCTGAAACTATCAAACTCCAACCCAGTAGTCTTGACTCTTGAAGGCGATTGTATAACAACGTAGCTTACAATGGGTGAGAGTGTTATTGTGAAAATCTTGTGGATCACACTCCCTTTATCCAGAGTAGGAAAATGGGGACAAAAACTAAATGGAAAATAGGGTGGAATGGGGGGGGGGGGTGATTTGAGTGTCCTTTTTTAATTTTATTTTTTAGTCTTATTTTTATTGCTTCTGTTATAAGGAAAATGTTCAAAAAATAGATTGGGGTGATGAATGCATAACTATTATCGTGGTGCTGTGAACAGTTGATTGTACACCATGGATGATTGTATGGTATGTGAATATATCTCAATAAAACTGATTTAAAAAAAAAAACCCCAGTGCCACCTGGCCTGTGCCTTCTCCAGGGGCTCCTGGGGAGATCCTCTTGGCCCCTTCCAGCTTCGGGGGGCTGCAGTATTTATTCCTCAGCTTGCAACCACATCGCTCCATCCCTGCGTCCCCTTCACGCTGCTTTCTCCTCTTCTGCCTCCCAGCTCCTGCTGCCTCCTTAAAAGGACACACGTAGCTGCATTTGGGGCCCGGGTGGATGACCCAGGCCATTCTCCCCATCTCAAGAGCCTCAATTTAACCATAACTGCAAAGACCCCTGTCGTCTCCTAAGGTGACATTTGCAGGTTCCAGGGACTAAGACCCCATATTGTTGGGGGCCGTTGTTGAGCCCACTTCTCGGGTGGACCTGGGGAAGGTGTTTCCATGCTCTCTGCTCGGCCCCCTCTCCTCACTTCTCCCCAGCAGGTTAGCGCAAGATGAAACTTTCCTCGGGGATCTTGAGCCAAGAGAGGATTTTGAATATATGGACACAGTCACAACCCAGCACTCCTTGAATATCCACAACATGTTCTGCTCTTCCCAGCCCCGGAACAGGCTGCAAGCCTCCCCCCCCCCCCCCCCACCACCACCAATCCTCCAGATAATTAAGAGGAATCCAATGGATGGTTAGACCCCAGGGGCAAATGGACAGGTAGCCTCAGGCCCTGGGCCAAGTACCTTCCCAGCTCACCTGTCCTGACCCCAGGATGGAGGAGCTATTGTTACCCACATTTTACAGACAGGAAAACTGGCTTAGTAGATTTCCCCAGACTTGAGCCCTAATGTGACTGGGGGAGAGAGAGACCCAAGGGATGCTTTCCTGACTGATACCTTTGGAGAAGAGATGCCTGGCAGCTCTGAAGAAACCCTTCTCCCTCCCCAGGAGCCTCTCTCCAGGAAGGGTTTCACCTCTGGATCACTGGGAACATCTGCCCAACTTTGGTTTGATAAATAGTTCCAGAAAGAGGGTCCCATTTTCAGAAGCTGCAAATGCGGTGGTGAGGAGCAGGGTGCTCCAGGGCAGTTAGCCGGGGGGGGGGTTGTGAGTCTCCTCGGCCGAGCCAGGAGCTCCTTCCAGGGGCCCTGCAGCTCAGACTTCGCCCCCGCCTCCTCTGCGTGACCCAAGAACCTGCACTTGGAGTGGCCCACCCTGAAAACCTCCCCATCCTAGAAGGGGGGTATAACCCCCTAAATCTCATTGCACACAAGAACATCACCCACCAGCCCAGCTGAGGCTGGCTCCTAAAGGGAAACGAAGAACTAGGTGTGTGGGGAGCTGGGGGTGGAGACGGGTGGGGGGTAGTGGGGTGGAGAGGGGTGGGTGGTAGGGGGCGGTGAGGTCCTGAAATAGCCTATCACATGGACTTATGTCTTCCATCCCGCAGGTTTGGACGTTTAAAAAAATCAAGCCGCAGCCTCCCCCTAACCGAGAAGCCCCTTTGAACACCCCCAAGCCCTGGGCCCCGCAACAGAACCCGCGCCCGGGCGCAGCGACCCCGCTCCCCTCCCGCTCGCCCCCCGCGCCCGTCCTTCCCGGCCAGGCAGCCGCTACCCGGCCCCCCATAATTGCAAAAGGAAAAGGGGCCGCTTGTTGGCGGCTTCATCCGTGAATGATTAAAGGTAGAAGTTTTTCAGACATTAGCAACAGAAAGAGTATAGTTAAAGCTGCTTTAAAAAAGGAGAGGCGTCTAAAGAGAAGGCACTCCAAGCACTATTAAAAGCATCACGCTTGTTAAAACCAGTAAAAAGGCAGGGAATCGGCGAGGGAAGACAGCTTCCTCTCCAATTACCGCGCGGGGCACACACCTTGAAGGTCCCCTTGAATTGTGGCCGCCAGCCCCCGCCCCTCCCCGCGCCGGGCCATTCAGCGGTGCATTAGGGACGCGGCGGGCGGGGGCCGGGCGCCCCAAGTTCACTCCTCGCTCGTTACAGGCGACCCATTTAGAGCTGAATGACTATGCTCGGAGACAGCACTAAATGACTTCCTCCCCCTCTTCACGAAGCCACTTGGTTTTGTCATTTTTTTTTTTTTTTTTTTTATCCAGGAGAAATAATTGATAAATCGAGCGGCTGTGCACCTTACGGGGGGCACCTCCTTTGCCACCTGGTTAAAATCCCTTCTCCGCTCCCCGCCGCCCTCCATCTATTTTGCTCGGTGCTGTTTAAACAATACTTCATCAAATGCAGCCCCGAGCAAATAAGAAAGCTCAGTAGAGTAAATAAAAAGTCAAAAAAAAATCACCGGCTGGAGGGTAAGTACTTTTATTCCTGTACTTTCATTGCCTGGGGAATTATTATTCCGAGGCCGGGTCTGGGAGAGAGGGAGGGAGGGCCGGGGAGGGCGGCGTTATTCACAAAATGGATTGCTTCTCTCCCTCTTTTCACTCCTCTGGCTCTCGAGAGCCCACTGATTACAACCAAGTGTGGCCATCCATTCCGTCTTATTGACAAAGGTCCTTAATTACCGCCGCAGCAGTAATACCTGCTATTAAATTCTGCTAAACAGAGGCCGCAAATTAGCTGTGGATCTCGGGCACCTTTTGTGTGTAATTACGGAGAGCAGGATTGACAGGGAGGCCGGATAACTGACCCCAGTCAGAGCAACGGGGAAACCTTTGTTTATCACCTACGGTGGGGGCCCAAATGTGAAATTAAAACTCTCCATCAGCTGAAGGCCTTTGGAAGGAAGCAGGGGGAGAAAAAAGCAACAGGCCAAAGCAAACTGCTCACTGGTATTTATAAGCATTTCACTCGACTGCAATTTACACTGACAGTTGATTAACCGAAAGCTCTACTAATTCTGTAGGTAAGTAATGCAAAGTCCAAAATGGCAAAAATTTAGGCTACGTTTTAAGGGATATTCTATATTTCACCGAGGCCTTTAACCTGCATTTAAGAGCCTGTTTAATGCAATTGCAAGCCATAAACACCTGTCACTAAGAGTCTGAACTTTTCACATTGCTCCTTCTGGAGACCCTGGATTAATGAAAACCATTCCAAATATGTTAGCTATCATCTGCAGCTGGCCCAATTTGTAAATCCAGTCCTGATGCCTAGTTGGTGTTTCATCGAAGGCAATTACTTTGGGGGAAATTTCATTTAAATATATTCAACTTTCCTTTCCATTAAGGTAGAGGAAGGGTTAGCCGCCCTGAGCTTGCAGGGAACAATGAGTGGTCAGAATGCAATAACTTAGCACAAAACGCTTAACATCAAGATAATTAAATTTCATTAAGGTTTTAATCACCCTGAATAGAGGCTATTAAAATTCATGGGGTTCCTGTCACACTACAGACAATGGATGCTTGGCCCTGAACAAGACTGGAAAGCCCACTTCTAGCCTTGTCCCAGGAAGCTAGTAAGCTTTTCCTCCAACTAACCATGGCAACAACCAGTTCTTGGGCAGGGTCTGGAGGTCCTTGAGGGTGAGGTGCCCCAGGCCCCAGCCAAGTGTTTACCTGGCTGTGTCCTCACCAGCCTTCCGTATCTCTTAATGGTGCCCAGTGGGAAATCTTCACCTGCTGCGCGTGCTGTCACAGGTGGATGCCATTTGGCTCAGATGAGGTAGAATGTGAGGTCCAGAGTACTGAACACCTACTGGTTGCTCCAGTCTGGGCTCAGTCATCACCTTCTCTGGGAAGGCTCTTGTGACTCTGGGCAAACTTAGGAGTGCCTTCTCCTGTGGACTCATGGCCCAGAGGAGACAATGGTCCTCTGAAGTTATTATCTTAATGCACAGTATTCGTTTGCGTGGCATTCTTGCCAATACACACTGGGTTCCATGGAGATAGAGACAGTATCTTTCTTGTATTTGTATTTCTAACCCCTGATGCTTGGTAATGATGGATGGATGCATGGATGGACAGATTTTGGATGGGATGGATGAAAGGACAAACAGAAGGATGGATGGACAGGAAGAAGGATAGGTGGATTAATGGACAGAATGATTGGATGGATGAATGGATAGATGGATGGATGGATAAATGGGTGCATGGTGGATAAATGGGTGAATGGATGGATAAATGGGTGGATGGAAGGATGGATTATTGGGAGATAGATGGATAGATGGTTGAATAGACAGATGGATGAATAGACGGGTGGGTGGCTAGACAAATGACCCAGGGTCACAGTGTAGCAAAGTCAGAACTGAAACCCAGGCCTCCTCACTCCATTCCTCTCTTCACTCTGCCTACAGTTGTCTCTTTGGCTCTATATGGCTCAGCTCAACCACTTTCCTTAGCCTGTAGTAATCATGTATTGCCCATCCTGTTCACATCAGGTCCTAGGCGTCCTTTCCAGAGGCTCCAGTAGATTCTTTTGATCATTGTGGTAATGGGTTTTCCCTGACCCTTCACACACTTTCACTGATTCATTCATCAACTCACACACTCAGCATCTTCTCTGATAGCAGTACCCCTCGTGGCGTATTGAGAGGTCCCATCTCTACCCTCTGGATATGTTCAGCCTAGGAAATGAGCCCCGCCTTCTTGGAAGAGCAGCCCAGAGTGAGGGCAACAAACTGGCTGGTATTAGGATGAAGTCTCCTCCTCTCCTCACCCAGCTCAATGGGCCCCACAAGATCCTCTGGTCCAGCTTCCTTAAGGCAAAATGGTGCCTAACTGAAAAATATCCTGTCTGAATTTATTCTTTCATTCATTCTTCAAGAAAAATCAAGCTCCTCTTACCAACAAGACAAAGGATTTCTTATTTCTGTCTCCTCAAACATATGCACTGGACAGCAATGGGAGAATGTTTACCATTCAATGTTGCAAATGCTCAAACAGAAATAAAAAGTATGGAGAAGGTGCTCTAGGAACAGGAATACTGAGTCTTGATGGTTAGGTAAGAATTTGTCAGGCAAAGAAGGGAAGAAAGGTCCAATCCCAGCAGAGGGCCGGAAAAACGAGTCAGTACCCTAGAGCACCACGGGAATACCATGGGGCAGGGGCTGGTGCAAAAGGCAGTCCAGGGCCCACGCCAAGATGGAAAAGTTGAGTGAGTCTGTGTGAGAGGGGAGGTAACACCAAAGAGCTGTCACTGAGTAAAGCCCAAAACCAGCCGCCCAGGAGCCTGGCACAGCTCTCTTTGGTCTGTCTTTGTTCCCAGTGTGGTCCCACGTGGCAAGGGTTAAATTGCGTGGTCTCTGATGAGAACGGTGTCATGGGCCAGGACAGAGCTACAAGCCAAGACTCGAGGACTCGGAGGAGTGAGAGGCCATGCGTCATCCAGGCTGCGGCTGCAGGTGTGGAAGGGGAAAAGGGCCTTAAGTGCCGGGTTGGGGGGTTTTCACTGGATCCTTCAGGGTTTTAAGCAGGGGAGTGACGTGATCAGTCTCTGTTTTGAAAACTAAACAGTTTTCCTTTTGGCCTGTTCCTTTAGAATATTGTAAAAGATGGAGAAATCAGAGGAAGAAAGACCAGTTAGGAGTTTTCTATGCTAGAAATGATTCCCCAGATTTCTTCAAAAGTCAGATTTGAAAGTTCTGCATCTACCATGGCACACACTGGCGGGTTTTAAGGGGGGCGAGGCAGCACCAGGTAACCCCAAAACCCATCCTCTGTTTATAAAATGAGTCATCTGTGAACAGTACCACTTGTTAATACAAGAGGTTCAGCTGAGCTAACCTTGTACCACAGCAAACCTCTGCACCATATTCCATTTTCTGCCATTTGGGCTAATTCCAATGTGGAGTGATTTTTGCCGCAAAACCACAGCCGACATTGAGACATTCTGGGGTCATAGAAGAGAAAACCAAAAGACCCACCCCTTTGAGAGGGGAAAGGTCAGTTCTGGGTCCTGTTAGAAATTATCAGAACGCACTGACTGCATGGTTAAGAGGGCAACTAGGAATTCAAAAGGAAATTAAACAGTATTGACTAAAGGATTTTCCTAATTATCCCATTAGGGATAATCCTGGTTTCTTTTCTCTTCCTGATCTATTCCTCCCAGAGGCCTCTCTTGTACAGTATGTTTTGTAGTGTGTTTGGAGTTTGAACTTTGGAATGAGCCAAAAGGATCATTTAGTGATGGCCTTTTCTCTCCTCTGGCTGACAGTGCAGAGGGGTGTGTGCTCCCAGCTTGGACTCCTCGCAGCCAGGAAAAACAAAACCTGAAAAAGTCGACCCCTCGCACATCCTTGCAGAATGAGACACCAGAATTGGTCATTCACTTAGGAGGAAGTTGAGCCAAAAGGAAAGAGTCAGAGGCCAGAAGCAACTGTGAGCAAAGAAACCGATAAACACATGGGAAACCAAATTAACACTGAGAATAAAAATCAGAATGGGATCAATGTTGCAATGGCCTCAGACTGTTTAGCAGGAGAATAAAGATACTGCAAAAATTATATTATTTGTTAATGTAAGTATGCATGTTAAAATGTTAAGGGTAGCCATTGAATAATAGAAATAGCGCATATCACTTTCAAAATCAAAGTTAGGATTATAGGAGTGTCTCGATCTGGTCCTCAAACCCATGCAGGACAGAAAAGGTTCAAATTACAAAAATAACAAAAGGGTGTGGGTCAAAGGGTGGGATCAGTATTTATCATATTAAGACTATGGATAATATGTTGTCATTTTACAAGTTCTCACTGACAACCCAGAGGTGGGGGATATCCCAGTTACCTGGACAGATGTCTCCAACAGGTGCTTCAATTTATCCTCAGAAAGAGATGGGATAAAAATGATGAGCAACAAAAAAATGATACTGGATGGCCATCTGCTTAAGAAGTTGTAAACAAATTCTTGCATTTGGAGGGATACTAATTTTAGGCCCCAAGACCAGAAAATACCTGGGGGCCTGGGACTTTTCCGGTGGTCAACCATCCCGATTTGCCTGGTACTGAGTGGGTTCCAAGGATGCGAGACCATCAGTGCTAAACCCAGGAGAGAATCAGACAGTCCAGGGCAAGTTGATCACTTATTAGTGGCCTCAAATTAAAATACATAATACCAATGTTCATAGCAGCATTATTCACAATTGTCAAAAGATGAAACAACCCATGTGTCCATCACCGATGAATGGAAAAAGAAAATGTAGGTATATCATTAATGGAATACTATTCAGCCATGCAAAGGGACGAAGTGCTGATCCATGCTACAACATGAATGAACCTGAAAACATTATGTTAAGTGAAAAAAGCCAGACACCAAAGGACAAATATTGTCTGATCCCACTTTTAGAAAATATCTAGCATAAGCAAATTCATAGAGACAGAAAGTAGATCAGAGATTACCGGGGCTGGGAGGAGAGGGGGATGGGAGATGATTGCTTAATTCTGTTTGGAATGATGAAAGTTTTAGTAATGAATGGAAACATAACATTGCAAATACAATTAATATCACTGAATTACTTAAAAATGGTAAATTTTGCATAATATATATATATATATATATATATATATATATATATGTTACCACAATAATTTTTTAAATACATAACACAGCTGACTCTGCCAGAAAATTTGGAGTATTTGATGCGGGTACAATGCAAACTTTGGAATGACACTAACACCCACCCCAATAGAGCACACTCAGCTGCCCCTGCAGAGAGAATTCTGGGATACATGCTATTTTTAAGTACAATGAAAAGGTTACCCTTTAAAAAGTGAGGTCTTCCCCAAAACTGTGGTTTGGAGCCTCCCTGCATCCCTGTATCCTTGCAGCCTATTTTTTTTTTACAGAGGAACACTTTAGAAATTGAAGTCAGGCTTACTGTTCTTACTCTCACTTGGCTTCCCTGCTCATGCCCATTATCAAGAGAAAAAATTGTGCAGAAGGACGGGCAACTTGATTCCCAAGAGTCATTGGCCCATCCCATGAATTAAGACCAAAGCTTGGCCTAAGTGCTGAGTAAGGAAAAACAATTACCAAATCCATGGCTCCAGGCTCTGTTTACCCTGATTTGGCCCAGGCTAGTCATTTATTTCTTGCTGCCTTCTAAGGTTTATTAAGCTGTTCCGAAAAGTTTCCATCATGCTTCATGGGTAGGTGAACTGCCTGTGTATCCATTTCACAACTTGATTCATTCTGATTAAATTGTTCGACTGTTAATGAGTTTTATATTGCAATATGGATGGGGCAACCAATTCAGAACACTAAGGCAGTAAAATATCTTAATATTTCCCAAGTTCTTGCCAGAAACATAAAACAAAAGACTCATTTCTGGGAGGAGAGACTGTAATAATTACCCTTTATAAAAAAGAAATGCACTTGGCTCCCTGCACGTTTTCCAGTCTGCTGTATAGGTACCTTGCTGTGGAGAAATCCTATAAATACCCAGAGACATTCTGATATTTGCAAGCCAATTTCTGCAGACGAGATAACTATTTTGACATATTATTCCAAAGAATTTCTGGGGCTAGACAAAAAATTGATTCTCGCTCACCTTACTTCACAGTCTAATGAGTTTTGCAATCTGGAGGCAATGGTGCGGGGTGAGGCGCTGAAGTAGCTCAGGAACTGAGGGCTTCAAAAACAGATTGGAATTATAAATCGGGTGACCAAATCCTGCTCTTCAAACAATTCGACAGCCCTCCCTCCCCTCCCTGCCCCCCGCAGGAGGTGCTTGCCCACCGTCTGTTCCACCTGCGCTGCAGTGTATGTTTTGACAGTAATTGAGTCAAGATTCACTGGCCTCACCTTTCAACATTTTTCCTTGGAACTGCTGTCTTCTCATGAATTCTCTGCGTGTATAAACGTATAGTGAGTGGGTAGAGGCCAGCAAAATACTGGGGATTTGGGGGCCTTGCATTCCATCACTTAAACTCTGGAAAATTCAATTGTTTCATTTATAAAATAGGAGTTAAAACATGCTCTCAGCCTAAAGGCAAAGTGCTCAAATTAATGGGTTCTTCTGTTCCTTCCAGCTCCAGAAGCTTTGGCCGTAAATTAAGTATTTTTTGTCTCAAACCAGCTTTCCATTTGAGCAGCTTTCCCAACTTAGGAAAAAGAAGAGGAATTCGCTGTTGACCATGGAGCCGTGGGAGGTCTTTGCATAAGTTTCTAAAGGGAGCCTGGAAAAGCTGATGCCATATTTTCACAGCACAGGATGAGCAGCAGGGCCGCCGGAGGGCTTCAAGAAAAATGAGACCATTTTGCAGATGAGAAAACTGATGCCAGAGAAATCCAATGACTCCTCCCATGGCCAGGGGTGGCCAGAGTGGGAGTCTGGGTGAAAAACAGCTCCCAAGAGCCAGAACTTGCCGCCCAGATCCTGAGCCCCAGCTTTCCAGCATGCGGCTCCATCCAGTCCCAACTGATCAGGTGGGTATTAGGAGCATCTTACAAATGAGAAACATTAATAGGAACTTCCCTAAGGCTACAATCCTAGGAAATGCCAGAACTGGGACTAAATTCAGGTTTTCTGGCTCCAAAGACAATGCTTGCTCCTCTCTCCCATGCTGCTTTGTGGAGAGAAAACTGCATATGAATTCATGCTATGAAGAGGACGAATTCAAGAGTGGGTGCCCTATCAAAAGATCTTGGTGAATTCAGGTTGTGTTTCTAGCCATCACTCCCAGCATTTGGGGACAGTGGGGCACTACCTCTACATTTCCCTTTCTTAAGAATCCCCTATTCCATCCCCAGAGTGAAAAAAAAAATGTCTTGACTGATACATGTTTTTAAATAAAATTAATATGCATCAATTTTGCTTTAAGAATTTGAAAACACTAGAAGCACCTGGAGTTTCCCCAAAGCAGATTTGGAATTAGTAACCCATAGCTGTAAAAAGGCAAAGCAATAAGCTGTCGGGTAAATTGCAATGGAATTGGTTGCCAGGCCCCCCAAATTCAAATTGGGACCCAAGTTATTGGGGTCCATCTGCCAAACTCCCACCGCAGGTTGGGACTTCTCTTCCCCCTTCTCTCTACTGCCTGCAGCCTCGTATTAGAGACAACCGCATTTCATCCTAAGTCCTCTTTGAAACATCTTAATTGTCTCCAGAAAGGACCAAAATCATTTCAACTATCAAATATCCCATAAATGCCACAAATCACAACCTCTCACAGCATCTGTCCTGTCCTGAATTTTCTTTGCACTCACAGCATCTGTCCTGTCCTGAATTTTCTTTGCACTCTCAGACTTTAGGTCCAAGTTCAGCAGACTGATTTTACCTTGCACTTCATGGCATGCCAGTTTGGACCACAGAATACTCCTGGCAGCCAAGATGGCAGCCAGGCTACCTGCAGGCATGCCACCGTGACGAGGCTTTTTAAAGGACATCTCAGTTAGGAAAATATCAACAACAACAACAAACCAATCCACATTCCGTATAGAATTCTAGGTCACCCATTTCATTATTAGTAAACACTAAAATGGAAGAAGTAAAATATTTATGAGACGCGTCCCCTTTGTGTGGTACTCCTGAAATTCTTTTCATTTTTTTTTTTCTTATTTTAGTAAAGTACAAGATATCTCAGTAGCAACATAAACACCATATTGTCTACTAGTTACTATAGCAACTCCTACCCATGTAATTGGCTCATGTCTAAGTTAAAGCTATCCAGGGTAGCTTTAACTTGCATCTCTCACATATTACTTTTTGACAGTGTTTTTCTTTAATGAGAATTTTGTCTCTTAAATTGTAGGCAGCATGCTGTACTGCTCTGCCTTACCTGGAGCTCACTTTTGCCATCATCTGACTTTGTTTCCCTCATTACTTTCAGGTATTCATCGAAGGAAAGGAGTACATGCTTTCTTGCTGGCATATATGTCCCATGGGAGTGGAGAAAGAGGAATGAAGGAGAAACAAGTTTTCCATCTTGAAAGAACACAGGCATCTGCCCAGCACTGAACTTCACTGCTCCTGAACGTGTCAGTCCTTTACTACCTCTTCATTTCACATGGTGCAAAAGGCATAACCTGGAAAAGGACATGATGGAAAGAGGAACGGAGCCCCACCGAGGAGGAAAGCCCAAGAGTTCATCTCCTCCCTGGTATCTTCCCTTCAACCCCACAAGATAAACAAGTCAGTTTTGATGCTGGTGAGCAATGAGAATCAATGTTCCTAAATGCTAGCGCTGGGTAAATGAATTCATGGCTAAGAGAGTTCTGCACGGGCCAGGAGTCAAGTGTTATTAAGGCCATTGTATGTCCTTGTTTGTGTCTGCTCTGGAGTGGAGTTGGGTGAGGAACATCACCATGAAGAAGCCCATTAATATACATGTCTTTGTAAAATATTGCATTTCAGACTAAAGATTTACCAGGCTTTTCTTAAAGAACCCAAAATTCACAGGGGCCTGACAAAGATGTGCAACTACCCAATGAATTTCTAACTGACTAAAGGTCCACCTGGAATTAAACCAAGATGGACTTGTAGAAAGAGCCACCAGAATCTCTGACCAATATGGTACCCTCAGGACTGACAATGGGGAGGTCTCTGGATGCCCCTTTGCAGGGCTTCTGAGGGGCTCTGAATTCAGTGTGGGCAGCCTGTCGCTAAACGTTTTCATTACTGCTCCCCATGCATTTCCAATACCATAAATTCATACGCATTTCATTAAAATGGAGCCTCTGTGCAAACACTGCTTTGTATTCTTTATCTCTTTTTTCCCACTTTGTAAAGCTTTGTCTAAACCTGAGTGCATTTTTTGTGCTGGCTATTCTCGCCAGGGTGAAAGCTTGGAAACGCAGTCAGGAAAGCACCACACGCTTCCAGACAACAGCAAGCCTGTCTGTTTGCCAGTTTAATCCTCCAGACTTCAGCCGTTTCCCGTTTGGTCCTTTACATCACCTTGGGCTAATCCATCAAACATCTTAGACAGCCAAGCCAATCTCCAGTTGCTGAGGGCTTTGCCACAGCCCCATGTCTGTTCCTAAGATCTACATTTGGAAAGATGCCAGCACGTCCATGTTCTCTACTGTGCATATATACTCAGATTAAATAGCTTTGGGTTTTGTTTAATGTTACCATTAACTATTTTTTAAATAAATAAATAAATAAAGAGTACTCAGATTCCTGACCCGATAGTGAAATGTCCCACTGACAGCTATTTGCAAGGGTAATGTTGTGGGAAAAAAAACATCCATCTTGGAAACAGCTTCATTAGCCCCATCTACCTGACCTCTCCACCTAAGGTTGTCAAATGTGACGGGCATGAGATTATTGGGAATATGGAGATCAATAAATATGCAACACCAGCGCTTAGAACGCTTCTGGCATCAGAGCCAGGCAAACGCCATCTAACATGGCTCAAAGACACCGTCATCTGTCACACCAAGTAGTAAATAGACAAGCTTAAGGGGAAGGCTGTCCTAACTGGTAAAATGTATGGGTGAAGATGAATTAGATGGGGAGTGTGCAGTCAAGGTTCTGATGCATGAGGGTTCCAAGTGAAAAACGCCAGGCAAACACTCTGGAGCCACAGCCTGCCCTATTTAGGGAATCGATGCAAATTCTCGTTACATGAGCAAAAGCTGCTCAGTGGTCTAGGCTCTGTGTTTTCTCAGTCAGCTGCCAGTTTGGCCTGCTCCTGGGATGCTTGCGAGAAGCTTGGAGTATCTCTAGTGCATTCTGCACAATGTGAGGGAGCCAGACCACCTGTTCCCCTAAATTCCCATAATGTATCTTTCCATATGATGACTGCCCAGGGCCAAGAACATGCCTGAATTGTCCAGCGACTTTAAGCCCCAAGTGCCTATACATTTGGGTCCACAAAGAAACCACCTGGGTGAGGCTGCCAAAAAAAAAGGACCGACCCATGCCAGTGGTGGTCAAATCGCCCACATGACCAGACTCTTGGGACTTCTGCATCAGGCCACCCCTCCCAAGTCTTCTGCATGCTGTCTGCCCAGCCTGCAAGGCACAGAACACTGCTGCCCAGATACCACCACCGGAGGTCCACGATCACAGGCCCTTGCTCTCCCCCAGCACCGTTTTCCAGATTCTCCAGAACAGGCATCACTGCCTGGCTTACCCTCCTTCCACAAACCTTCTCCCCTCTCCAAAAAGTGCTTGAGCCCAAACTAGTCCAACCTTGAAGTTAAAAGAACTTAAAGAAAAGCAAGTTCTCGAACCAGCAGGCATTGATGATACAAGCAACCGTGGATGTGTTTACTCAGATGGCCTGTACCAGAACACACACTTCTCCAACCCAATTTATGTTGATGACCAGCGATGACCAATAGCCTTCCACCCCTCTCTGTTTTAAGAAATGGCATTCATCTCTATGGAAAAGAGAACAAACAAGAAGCATAAAGGTATTTTTGAAGTATACTGTTACGAGGTACTTGGCTAGTAATTTGCAGCCTCGGTACACACCATACCTTTTAGCACGGCTATTTATCTCTCAGGGGGAATGTTGCCGTACTTACGATAAAGGCTCTGTTGGACCTCTTCATCAATAGCAAACCTTTAAGCACAGCACATCTCATAAATAGGAGTTCCACTAACACAGACTTCAAAAGGATAGAACTTGATAATTCAAAAATAGAGCTATATTAAGTGTTCCAGCAGTCCATCCATAAAAGCCGCGTATATTCCAAACGCCAGAATCCTCCGAGCAGCATGACAGGTCTATTAGAATAATAGCAGGGGAAAGCATAATTACAAGTAATCATTGGCTGGAAAGGAGCTAGTTGTTTTTGTAGAGCAAAATGCCGTGCTGAGCCCCACGGAAAATGCAGCGGCGCGGTAGCGGCGGGGGCAGATAACCATCGGAAATAATCATGGCGTAAACCCTGCACTATTTATTTCTATTTATTAAGAACTCTTTGTATACCTTAATGTTTTCCCGGTGAAATCATCTGAATTTGAGCCCACATTTTCTTTGGATAAGATTGTTAGGTAATTGCTACTTACCGGTGCCTATTTTCTATATGTTTGTTGGTCAACAGTTAGGGTGTCTGTCTCTTCCAGCCTGGCACCAGAGATCATTCTGCCAAGCAGGAGCTCCTGGTTGACTCCAAGGAGCCATATTGTATATATCCCGTGTGCCAAAGAGAATGGAGAAAGCTTGGATGGGCATTAGTTTGTTGATCTATACACTAATGACTCTAGCAATCAAAGGATTGGACTGTTTCCTCATTAGCAGTAGCAAAGGATGGGCCCTCTATGGGCTGTTTTCCTACGGATTGGACTGAAACAAATGATCAGAAACCCCCTTCATCTGGTGGCTTTCGTTTATTCTTCTTAAGGGATTCCTTACCCTTGTTGAGCACTTTCAAGTTTCCAAATGCAGGGAAAACAAAAGATCCCAGGTGGACCTGTTGGCAGCCCCAGGATGGAGGCAAGGCAGGGGGTCATTGACTCCACTTTGCAGATGTGGAAACCAAGGCTCAGGGAGTGAAGTAGCTCCCCCAGAGGTCGCACAGCTGATGTGTAGCCAGTGGGGACTTGAACTCATCTTCCCACCCCTATCTCCCTGCCTTGGACAAATGTTTGCTTTGCATATGGTTCTCTATCTCACTTGTTCTCTGGGACAAGCCCAAGGTACATGTATCATGCATACACCAGTGGGATCTCAGCACCCAGACCTGTACATACACTTCAAGTCACATACCTCAGCCCCAGGGTCCAGCCAGACAGTGCTGTTCTCTCTCTGTATAGACAGACACAATCACCTCAGGTTCACCTATGTCTGGAAATCACTCACTTCCCTGATTTGTAAAGATTTATGGGCATGATATTGGGTAGGTACCAGGGATGGGGGAGTGGAAGGGAGAGACAGGCGGAAACCTAGTGTTTAGCTCAGAGATGAGAAAGATATACACCTAAAGACTCAACCTAATGATAAAACCAAGTAGAGTCAATGTTGAACTGTAAGGACAATGGGGAGCCTAGAAGTTGTGCAGGAAAGCACTTGGAACTCCAGATCATCCATTTACTTTCTAGCTGTCTGAATTTGGGCCATCATCCTAATCTCATTGAGCCTCAGTGTCCTCATCTGGAAAATGGGAGTACAATACCACTAACCTCAAAGAGTTGGTGCAAGCGTAGGAGATAAGCCACTCGATACACCTGGCACAGTGCATGGTACACAGGAAGTGCCGCCAGAACCCAGAGGAAGGAGTGAGCCATGGGGCCAGAGGCTCCCTTTTAATAAAACTGTGATAGAAGACCCTGTGGGAGCTCTGGTTTTTTGGTACACTTGCTTTTAATAATGCAGTATTGCCATATTGTTTGTCCTTTTGGATATTAATACCACGTCAATGTTGGTTACAAATTTGAAATACACAAGCCCTCTCCTACCTCCCCCCAAAGAAGTTCAAATTTAAAATTAATTTGGTTTTGAGATGTCGATACCAGGATGGCATCAGTGCAAGGTGAGAATCCCTGTCCTGTGAATTCATTTAGAATTTAGGCTGTTAGGGAATTTTCAGATTATCAGGAGCTACAACTTCACTCTCTCTAGTGGGATACAGTTCCCATAGCATTCAGCAAGACCCTACCACACAGCCAGTGTGCACACCAGGGACAAGACATCAAGAAAGAGGAGGACAATAACGACGATGGTGGCGGCAATGGGATGGTGACTGTGACCACACACACACACAGGGAAAGGCAAGGCTCAGGGCTGGGGTCGGCGTTGGTTTTGAGCAAAGGATCCACTTAACCACAGAGTGCTAATCCAGGGAACACCAGTGTGCAGGCACGAATGCTGAGCCTAAATAAAGGCCACTGGTCTGCTCAGAGGCCAGGGCCCCTGAGAAAACTCACTTCCCCACAGCTTCTTCAGAATGAGGGGTTCAGGCTACACGAGCCCTGGATCCCAGAGCTCACATGTCTGTAAAAAGGGTTTTACTGTGGAGAAAATCATTAACCCCAGTACAAGCATCTCAAGCATAGCTTGGACTCAGAAAAGATACAAACAGAAGTTAACCCAAGTAAGAAAAGTCTCTGTAATGCCTTTATAAATCCTCCTCCTGTTTTTCCAGATGCCCCCCATGTGTCCGCCACTGGCCTTTGTCCTGGGGGTCCCCTCCTTGGCCCCACCATCAGATTTTTAAGATGATTTCTGCAATGACCTCTTGAAAGCCTCATTACCCAGGGACATGTTGTAATCCCAGCCAATGCTTCCAGAAAAGTTTCAATGTCCATTACATCTGCCAGCACTAAAATTGAATACAAATCCATTTTAATCAATATGTTGTAATAAATAGATATTAAGGCAACCTGGCACTAATGCACAGGTAGACTAATTAAAGCACCAGCATTTGTAGAACTCACATACCTCAATGTGCTCTACAAAATCCTTATTGAACCACTACTTTAAAAAAAATAATTGCATTTGCAATTAGAAACACTGAAGTTACATTATCGATTTTCTGCTAAAAACCTTTTTAGTAAACAAGCACAAACTACATTCATTAAATGTAAGTGCTTGGAGCTATGGTGTGAAATTCAATTCAGCCATTATCATGAATTACACTGATTATTGCTGTAATTATTTTCTCTTGGATACAACTGCATTTCTGTCCCTTGCTAGCTCTGTTGGACATATAACCATGTTCATTTTATAGCTAATAATACTCAACTGTAGTCCCAGCAATTACTATCACTTATACAAATCATTAAGTTAAGCTACGGGTACCTAGTAAGATTTTTAAAAATTAAGTAAAACATCCATTTTTACCCTTGAGATAACTAATAACATTGGAGAACTAGGAAAATTACAGATGTTAACTGATTTACATTGCAAGCTTTAATCACCTGCACTTGATTCGTCAGGAATTTCTGCTGTCCTAAGCACACAATTTGAAAAGAAATCCACCGACATATTTTTTAGAAACGCATAGTGGTGAACTGGCTTACACATCTGCGGCTTCCTCAGGGAGGAGAAAGAGCCATGAGCATTTGGTGTGCGTTTGCCAGGGGATAGATTTTAGGCTCTAATCAGAACAAAAGCTGTCCTTGTGTTCTATGTGTTTGTTTGGGAATCTTACTAACTAAACAGATTTGGGGGAGAAAACTGCCCTTCCCTTTTTCTTCCAGAGGCAGTTGTAGGTTCATTCAGCTTTAAAAGGGGATCCTCCAGGGAAACTAGATCTTTTCCAAGGAGACGGCCCTCCTCCCCTGGGGCAGGGCGCCGCGTGGGTTGGCCGCGTAGCAGGTGCAGGTCCACAGTGTCCCTTCTCCAGGGATGCGGCTTCTGGGGGTTCCAGCTGTGGAACCTCACTTTGGCTCCTCTCCAGAGGAAAACTGCTGGAGAAAGGAAGCCGGAAGGGAGGGAGAGTGAGAGCCTTATTTTTAAACACGCATCGATAAAGATGGAAAATGGGCACATTTCATCACAGGAGTTGGCAGAGTTTGCGGAGTTGCGGACTCCGCCCTCGGACAGACCTCCTGACAGCCGGACAGCCGGACAGCCGCGCTCGCACTTGCACTGAGGCCGCGACATCAGAAGGCCTCGCTCACAAACGGCGGAACTGCTTCCTCCATCCCTTTCAAGAGCCCTTTGCTTCGCCAAGCGAGCCTCCGGGGCCATGTTGGTCGGCACCCCCAGCCCCTCCTCGCCCCTCCTCGGCTACCCTTCCTGCTTCATCATTTGACGCCCTCCCCGCGGTGCACTGGAAGGCCCAGCCCTGGGGGGGACCCCGTGGAGGGATAACCCGAACTGGGGCTGCCCGCGTGGGGGACCTCAACCCCCTGCAGAGAATCCGGAGACGCCCTCCCAGGAACCGGGGAGCCCTTCACCCTTGTTTCAGTAAGTCATTTTTTAATATCACATCCTATATACTCATCTAATTTTTTCAAGGTGAGGGAGGAGGGTAGGTGGCAGGTAGAATTCCATAACCAAAATTCTAACAAACAAGATGGAAAAAGGCGAGTGTGGGTGACATGGGGGGAAAATCCAGAATTAAGATCCATACACGTGGATCAGCTCCCACAGTCCTATAAAATTTTTAGAAGCAGGCCACAATTTTGACTCAGAGTTTCCTGGTAACCAAAGTGAAATGGAAAACACAGTCTTGTAGCTACAAGGCTCACCGTTTCCAAAAGAATAAATGTAAATTGTAAAATAAGTAAAGATTTTTTATTTTGAAAACAAAAATAAAAATAAAAGTTGGGGTGTTAAGATTCAGAAAGCAAGAATTAAAGGCATCTTTTTTTAAAAAATCAGATATTCTTTCCTAGATTTTGTGTTTTTTTCACTTAATATAAACCTCTGAAGAAGCATCAGTTGGAACTGACACTATTTTTAACTACAAGAAGGACAAAAAGAAAGAAAATAGAACAAAATAGTACTGTCAGTGCATCTTAAAAGCTGAAGAGCTGGGAGAGAGTATGTGGTCATTCTGTTGAACTACATTTGAGTGACTCTAAATTAGCGGATTTAACACCATCATTTTGGAGTCATTAGAATTTTTTCCAA
Source organism: Choloepus didactylus (assembly GCF_015220235.1). NCBI lineage: Eukaryota > Metazoa > Chordata > Mammalia > Pilosa > Megalonychidae > Choloepus > Choloepus didactylus. Next base: position 10,129,822 of record NC_051321.1, read on the forward strand.
AACAGCTAAATGAATTTTCTGACCAGCTTTGTCCATTTATAGTATTTAATGGTATCATGCATTCAGCACAAAAAGGTTGCACTTTGCCTTAAAAAAAATAAAAATTTAAGGGTCCTTTTTTAAAAGATATTTCTTGCTCATGCTTCCTCTGCTATCTGGGAAATTACCTGCAACAATTGCATGCGGTTTTGAAATGATCAAAAGTCAGAATTCTCAGCCCCTTCCTTGTATCTTTTTATTACTAAAGTGATTTGCAGTTATGATATATATATGATATAATAATAGTACATGCATGTGATATGATCTACCATATCATATCAGAGGAACCAGTTAAATGAAGAGCATATGCGCATCTCACACCCCCAGGGAAAGAAACATTTTAATACACTAACAATTTGTCTATATCCAGTTGTCTGTCGGGCTTGGTATGCTTCCGGGGAATTGCATTAAATGATTCAATAGGCTGGCTTGAAAATTCAGAACAGGGAAAATTTAAATTCCTAGAGATTGTCAAGAATAACTTATTCATAAAGAACCCTTTTCTTAAGAGCTTGGAAGCGTGTAATATAACCTTCAAAGTAAAAACAGTTTGTTGCATTAGTTCTGCTTAGCTGACCATCAATACCAACTACAGGAAGAATTAACTGCATCCCATACCTGAGTGCAGAAGCGCACAAAAGTCAGCGAAAAGGCACACAATGAATAAGGTAAAAATGAGCATCCATCCCCTAAAGAGACCATTCAACTCAGCATGATCTGCAACAAAACCCTAAATTACAATGAGGTCAGTATCTGCCTCTTGCCCCCAGAGATTAGAAAAAGAGAGTCCGCCACAGTGAGAATGGTTTCTTTGGTGAAAAAATATGTAGCTTTGCTCTTGTTTTGCATATTCAAATTCTATTCTCTTAGTCCCTTTTTCTCTGTTCTGCTTGTTGCAGTCATCCCTCCACAGCATCAGGCCGAGGGTTCCATTTTGCATGATGTCTTCAGGTGAGAGATAAAATGTGGTTGACAGAAAGAGCACTTTGGGGCAAGTTGGGCTTGGGAGTGAATTTTGGCTCTGCAATTCACCAGCCGTGTGAGCTTAAGCAAGTCATTGAACTTCTTTGGGCCTCGGTTTTCTCATCTGTAAAATAGGGCGGTATTGCCCAGTTCACAGAATCCTGAAGATGATATGAGAAAGTACCTGTAAAGAGTCTGGGACCTACTAAATCCTGAACAAACGCTACCCTCTGAATGTTTCCCACCGACACAGAAGCTGCTGGAAATTCTTTCTACACCCTCAGTATGCCTGCCCCTTCCAGAAAACAAAGGCAAGCATGGAGCATTGGCTCAAACGGAACAAGTACGTTTGAAATAGAACTGGAGAAACACTGGCCCAGGTCAGATCCATGACGGGTCCTAGAAATCATCCTTTATGGATGAGGAAGCTGGCGCCCAGAGATTCCCGTAGAGGCCTCTGGTCCGGGACACACACAGCTCTGGAGAGATTTGTCCCCCTCTGGCCCATTCGGGGCTCAGCAGCCTCTGGTTCCAAAGTCAGCTCTGGAGACTTCAGGGGCTCAGGAGGCCCTAAGACTTCTCCGTCCCCCAAGTGGGTGAGTGGTGAGGCTGAGGCAGGGTTTCTGCCTGAAACTTTATGGGGGAGGTCTAGGGTGAGCCAAGATGAGAGCAGCGGGTGGCTTGGAGGAGACAGGCCTCAAAGAAGAGGGTGTCTCCACCCCTCCACCTGGCCACCCCCAGCCCCACCCCACTCCCCAACCATCACCACCACCACCTAGCTTTCAGAACAGAACACAGGCAAACAGGTGCCTGGCAGGGGGCAAACTGGTGATGCTGGAGGCAGAGATTTGGCACAGTTTCTGGAAATGGGTTTTTCTTCAAACATAGGACAGACAAAAGGTAGCAGAGTCTAACTTGTGTTATCTGACCCTGTCACTTCCCTGCTCCAAAGCTTTCAGTGGCTCCCCGCTGCCCTCAGGGTGAGTCTAAGCTCTTTGACCTGGCATTCAAGGCTTTTCGCCGTCTGGTCCCCCAACTCCTCCAGCCTTCTGGCTTACACTCCCCATACACATCTGGGGTGACAACTACATTGCATTTCTTGCCATTTCCAAATACGTCAAGCTGCTTCGTGTCTGCCTCTAGGCTGTGGCTTGTGCCATTTCCTCTCCTGTGTCATCTGGTACTGGGGGAGGGGAGGAGGGGGCTCAATGGCACAGGATCCAGAGAAGTTACCCAACAGGAAGCAGAAATCAGAACTCTTACTGAAGGGATTCCTTACAGAAGTTGGGGCAGATAAAAGAAATTAGGGATGGTGAGGCAGCCTCAGACCTGTGACAATGGACTGCTACCTCCCCCAGAGCTGAAGAGGCAGGGGTTGGAAACAGTGGTCTGTGGAGGAGAGCTGCCCAGCAGGAGCTGTAGTCACAGGGGGACGAGCTATGGCCAGAGAGATGGCACCAAAGCAGGGAGGAAGAGGGGAGGAAATACCCCAAACTTTCTCCCTTCCCTCCCTCCAATCTCCTGCTGGTACCTCAATTGGCCAAATCCAAATGGAAGCCCTAAGGCAGAGAGCCCCAAATGGTGCGGGCCCATAGCGGTTAGAACAGGGCAAAGAAGGACTGAGAATAAAAAAGCAGGGAAGATGGTTACAACGATTTGCAGAGAGGCCCTGAGAAGACCCAGCCCCTGCCTTGGGGGGTATCTTTGAAGAGGGGACAGGCCCACTGCACCTCAAGGGGACCAGGCTAGCCAAGCACTGATGGTTTTTTTTGAGAACCTCATAATTACACCGTCTGAAGTTTGTACCATGCTTTACAGTTCTTAAAGTGTGTTCACATACATGATCCCACTCAGCATGATGGGAATGGTGTAGAGCTTTTTCAGGCATCTTGTCTTCCCAGCACCCAACAAGGCTTCCTTCTCTGGAACCCACCTCCATCCACCAGCCAGGTCTTCTAGAAGCCACATTTGTACCAGGCAAGCCCCACCCGGCAGCCAGAGCTGATGGGACCAAACAGGAACACCTGACCCAGGCTCAGCCAACCAGAGTCTCACTCCCTAGAATGTAGAATTGGGCCTGGGGCTGCCCGGAAGACCCTCTGGAGGGAGAAGTGTGGAGGGGCAGCCATGCACCATCTCGTTCACAGAAGTGGCCAGTAAACCAATGGTGGGTTGGAATCAGCTCTTGACAGCTCACAAGGGCCAGCGGAATTTTGCAAGTTGATTGTTAATATAACCTTTATTAAAAATTAAATGTTATAAACTTACAATCAAATAAATTACATTAAAAACAAAGGCAGTAGAGGAGCTAAGATGGCAGCATAGAGAGGAGTGGAAGACTGTTAGTCCCCCTGGAACAATTCATGAATGACCAAAAAACTAGTAAATAACCTGGAATAACTGCGGGGAGACAAACTTGACTGTCCACTCATCATCCACCAACCTGAATTGGGAGGAATGCCCTAGATCACAGCATAAAATCTGTAAGTAAAACTGTGGACCCACGCTGAGAACTGAGAGCCCCTCCCTCACGGAAGCCTCATGGTGCTAGAAAGCAGCAATCTCTCAGCCCAGCTCCAACTGGGGTTTTAATGTTAACTTCTCAGTACAGACAGCAAATCCTCAACAAGCAGACAGAGACTTTTGGTGACAACTGACCTTGGGAGAGTCAGGGGACATATCGGTCTCAGGACGGGGAGCCCAGAGGATCAGGAGCTATCTCTGGCTGACGGATGAACCTGGGAGCTTTTCTGTTCCTTTCTCTCTCTGTGGAGAAAACCTCAGCCTTTTTCAGCCAGCAACACTTTGCAGTAAAGACAGCCTCAGCCATTTTAAAATCAAAACACTTTGATCAGCAGAGTCAGAGAAACAAAGAACTTATCAATATGCAGGTGACCTCTCTGGAGGGGGCATAGCTTCCCAAGAGGAAAGAGAGGGGCCCAGCTCTACTGCCCGCCTTTCCAGAACCAGACCCCAAAGCCTGGGGGAGGAGAGCCACAGTCCACACCCTCTTACACAGGCAGTGACAGGCTGACAGGTGCACCTGCCAGGCAGAAAAGCACAGGTGTCTCAATCCTCTATGAAAAACCATCAGGGAAACCAGATACTGAATATTACCTCCTTCTGTGACCCGAGCCTGTTCTTGTCTGGAAAAACCTGACTGGGGTGGCCTAGGAGGTCAGATGCCTAGACAACAGAAAACTACAACCTACACTAAGAAAAATGAAGCTATGGCCCAGTCAAAGGAACAAATGTACACTTCAACTGAGACACAGGAATTTAAACAACTAATGTTGAATCAATTCAAAAAGTTTAGAGACTATTTCCCAAAAGAGATAGAGGCTGTAAAGAAAACACTGGGCATACATAAGGCAGAAATCCAAAGTTCAAAAAAACAACTAGTAGAATCTATGGAAATGAAAGGCACAACACAAGAGACGAAAGACACAATGGAAAATACAACAGCAGATCTCAAGAGGCAGAACAAAACACTCAAGAACTGGAGAACAAAACACCTGAAAGCCCACGCAAAGGAGCAGATGGAGAAAAGAATGAAAAAATATGAGCAACGTCTCTGGGAACTTAAAAATGAAACAAAGTACAAGAATGTACATATCATTGGTGTCCCAGAAGGAGAAGAGAAGGGAAAAGGGGCAGAGGCAATAATAGAGGAAATAATCAATGAAAATTTCCCATGTCTTATGAAAGACATAAAATTACAGATCCAAGAAGTGCAGCGTACTCCAAACAGAATAGATCTGAATAGGCCTACGCCATGACACTTAATAATCAGATTAGCAAATGTCAAAGACAAAGAGAGAATCCTGAAAGCAGCAAGAGAAAAGCGATCCATTACATGCAAAGGAAGCTTAATAAGACTATGTGCAGATCTCTCAGCAGAAACCGTGGAGGCAAGAAGGAAGTGGTGTGATATGTTCAAGATACTGAAAGAGAAAAACCGCCAACCAAGAAACCTATATCCAGCAAAGCTGTCCTTCAAATATGAGGGAAAGCTCAAAATATTTTCTGACAAACAGACAATGAGAGACTTTGTGAACAAGACACCTGCCCTACAGGAAGTATTAAAGGGAGCACTACAGGGTGATAGAAGACAGGAGTGCATGGTTTGGAACACAATTTTGGGAGATGGTAGCACAGCAATGTAAGTACACTGAACAAAGATAGCTATGAATATGGTTGAGAGAGGAAGGTTGGGAGCATATGAGACACCAGAAGAAAGGAGGAAAGGTAAAGAATGGGACTGTGTAACTTGGTGAAATCTAGAGTATTCAACAATTGTGATAAAATGTACAAATATGTTCTTTTACGAGGGAGAACAAGCAAATGTCAACCTTGCAAGGTGTTAACAATGGGGAGGCATTGGGGGAGGGATGCAATCAGCATAAACTAGAGACTGCAACTAACAGAATCATTGTATTATGCTTCCTTTAATGTAACGAAGGTGATATACCAAGGTGAATGCAGATAAGAGGGGGGGATAGGGGAGACATGTTAGACACTTGACATTGGTGGTGTTGTCTGACTCTTTACTTTGATTTAAGGATACTTTTCCTTTTGCTACTTCCTAGCTGTCATTTTTTTTCCTCGTACTTTTGCCTGTCTACCTTCTTTGACTCTCCCTCCTGCCTTGTGGAAGAAATGTAGATGCTCTTATATAGATGGTGGTGAAGGTGGTGAACACATAAATATGTGACCATACAGAGAACCATCAATTGTTTGCTTAGGATGGAATGTATGGTGTGTGAACAAAACCATCTTAAAAAAAAAAAAAATGGATTGATGACAAAACCTCAAGGGCAATATACTGAGTGAAATAAGCCAGGCACATAAGGACAGGTATTGCAGGGTCTCACTGATAAGAACTAGTTATAATTTGTAAACTCATAGACATGAAATATAAGGTACCAAGATATAGGACGAGGCTTAAGAATGGGGAGCGGTTGCTTAGTATGAGCAGAATGTTCAACTAGGATGAACTTAAATGTTTGGAAATGAACAGAGGTGTCGGTAGCAAGATGTGAGAATAACTAACAGTGCCGAATGGTGTGTGAATGAGGTGGAAAGGGGAAGCTCAGAGTCATATATGTTACCAGAAGGAAAGTTGGAGGTCAAAAGATGGGAATGTATAAAACTGAATCCTATGGTGGGCAATGTCCATGATCAACTGTACAAATATTAGAAAACTCTTCCATGAACCAGAACAAATGTATAACAATACAACTAGAAGTTAATAATAGAGGGGCATGTAGGGAAGAAACATAATACCTATTGTAAACTATATACTACAATTAGTAGTAATTCAACATTCTTTCACAAACAGTAACAAATGTACTATACCAACTCTATGAGTCAACAATTGAGGGGAGTTGGTTAGGGATATGGGAGGATTTGAGTTTCCTTTTCTTTTCTTTTTCATTCTTTTTCTTTTCTTTTCTTTTTACATCTTCCACTTTATTTCTTGTCTGGAGTAATGAAAAGTTTCTAAAAATTGAACAAAAATTAAGTGTGGTGATAGATGCACAGCTGTGTGAGGGTACCAGGGGCAACTGATTATACACTTTGGATCTTTGGATAATTGTATGGTATCTGAACAATCCCAATAAAAATTAAAAAAAAAAAGGCAGTAAATATTCAAAATGCATCACTTCATAATTAGTTTACTACATTGTATTATTATCTAGGCTCTTGAGATAATTTATGTGGGAGCACTGTTTAGTGGCATGCTCCTGCACATCTTCCTTTGTGTTGGTAGCTTGAAAACAGCGACAAGGGCAGTATTTACACCATGGAAATCAGCAAACACTCCAAACCAGGGTTTTTTTTTCTCCCAGAGAGCTGATTGTTAGATATTTACAGAACACCACTGGAGAAAACTTTCAGATAGAGGGAGGAAAATGAGGCAGTAGCTCTATGGAGACGATGGAGATGTGCAAAGACCACGGTGAGTTCCCTGCTCCCAGGTGGTCCCCTTCCAGAGGCCTGCCTGCACTTCTGCTCTTGGCTTCCAATAAAACACGCCTGCACCCTGACAATGACTTCCTCTGTTAGGCTTAAACTAGCTTGAGCTGGTTTCCGCATCCCAGACTTAACCAACGCATGGGACATAGAATCAGTGAGAACACTGCACTCTTGCTTTTGGGGTCATTTCAATCTATTCTTATCCGAACATAATAATAAAGCTCTAATCACTAGTTGGCCATTGTTGAGATTTTCTTTTTAATCTCTGTAGAATACACCATGTATCCTGGAGATATTCCTGCTATTTCTTCCTCATCACCAAGAACAATTGTGCCTGCTGAGTCCCTCTCTGATTTGGTAGAGCGCAGACTTACATTTCTTTTACTCCAAGCTGTGCGTTAATTACTGTGACACCCCACCAATGATCCAATTAGGCCTTAAATGTTTACTTAAGAGAAAGCTCTGTTCATCAATGAAAGATTGGGTGACAGATAGGAAACCAGAGTGTTTTGTATGGTCGGTGATCCACAAGCTTGCTTTTCACATATCAAGCAATTAGGTTTTCCCGGAAGATCAAAATGCTTTTAATCTTCAATTTTTCCCTTCCATAAAAGCCAAAACAATTCCAGCTGCTTGCTTGTTTCCCCCTCTTCTCTCGCCGCCCCCCGCCAACTTCCTCCATACCCCTCTTTGCTAAGTTTTTGTTTCCTTTTAATAATGGTTAACGGTATAGTGCAGTCTGCAGCCTCTTCAAATCTGTTGGTTTTTAAGGATATTGAGATGGCAGATGCTTCCTAAATGGGAAAGAAATGGTAATGATGAAACCCCACTCAGAGTGGTTCCCCCATTGAGTGCTGCAGGTGGGATGTCTTAGTGTCTGCACAGAAAGGTAAATTGAATACAAATAGCACACGACATACATGTGGTGATTTAAAAATTTATCACCAGCTCTCACAGATACTGAAAGCTTCTACCATTAGCGAGTGCCTTCTTCAGTACTCAGAGCTAAGAATCCAGGTAATTGCTAAGATGTGCATCTCAGCAGCTGACAGATTCAAGTTCAACTTTCTAATGCCATCAAAATCCCAAATATATTCAAATTCCCATTTGCACATATGCTTGAATTAGGATTTGGAAAACAAGCTATTAACCTGCCATCTGATCTATTCAGTTATCTGAAAACAAGTCAGCTGACATGGAAATTGTACATAAATATTTGTGTTTATAGATGATGATCCATTTCTCAAGAGTATTGAGGGTGGCCCCAAAGATGCCTATTCTAAAGCACATTTTTTTTTCCCTACAGGCTAATTAGTACTCAGATACGATTTCTATCCAGATTCAATTTAGAATAGAATTTCTCTTTATGACACAGTAGGCAATCTACAGCCCATGGCCAAACCCAGCTTGCTGCCTGTTCTTGTATGGCCAAGGAGCTCAGAACTGTTTTTACATTTTTAAAGGGTTTTAAAAATCCAAAGAAGGATATATTTTTGACTTATGGAAATGATATGAAATTCAAATCCCAGTTTACATAAATAAAGTTTTATTGAAACACAGCCACGGCCACTTGCTCACGCATTGCCTATGGCTGCTTTCACACCACAGCGGCAGGGTTGAGTTGCTGTGACAGAGACCACAGGGCCTGCAAAGCCTAAAATATTTACTCTCTGGTCCTTTGTAGAAAAAGCTTGGTGACCCCTGGTCTAGCAGACAGAGATTGGCCGAGCAAACCAAATTTGTGTACAGCCGGAAGGCTTGCAAGTCCTCTAAGGCTTTACACTGTTTTTCAGCATTACTTTCCTTTCTTAGGCTCAAAATATTTTTGGATAGAAGGGCAGAGGGAATGATTTCATAGGGAATTTTAATTAGCACAAGTTACTCCAGTAGATCGCACCAGTCAAGAGTCTTGGCCAAGTACACAGTAGGTACTCAATAAATACTCTTGTCTTTCCCTCGGTCCCTTCCTTCCACCCCAAGGGATGACCTGCACTTGCTTCTTTGGTCTCGAGCCAGCACTTTCTTGTCCCTAACCTTGTGCCATCTCAGGCTCTGACTGTTCTCCGATTTCCAGGACTCCCCGTGTGAGCCAGGAAACATCACTTCAGAACTCACCCATTGCGGTTTGCTTGAAACCTCACTGGCTGGGGACCAGAGCTGTCTTCCTTACCGGATCTTGAATCACAGAAGATATGATCTTATTGTGTTCAAATATGGATGGCAATGTGAATTTATTGATACGATAATAACAAAAATAAATCTTTGGAATTAGGTAAACTTCTAAATAGCTAGCTCACTCTGGACCCAGCTATCTGTAATAGTTGGGGGGGGGTGGGTAACGTATATATATTATGTATATATGATGTATATTTCTAATAATACCTGGAAAGAGGTATTTAATCCAGGCTTTCTGAAGACAAGAGGATTTATTAAGAATGACAGACCCTACATTTGGAATGAGAAACTCCTGAGCCTAATTATACATGGTAATTGCAAAAGGCAGATGGTAGGCTTCCGTTACTGGTGATGTCAAAATCCTCTTTATGACGGAGCTGTTGAAATCCCTGGGCCAGGCAGAACTCTCCAGAATGACCTCTGTTCTGCTGCACGCTCATACTGTCCCTGGAGTGTTGAAACGGCATCAAGTGTGCCCCTCCATGCCCAGCTGTCAGCAGCCAGGGCCAAGGCCTCCCTTTCTAAGGGCAGAAAAGTCTCAGGCACCTTTGTAGATGCTCTCACAGAGTTCCCTCCAGTACTGAATCATGATTCAAAGTACAATATAAGTACATAGAGTATACTTTAAATTTCAAATAAATGCCTTTTTGAAATATTGTATGTAATGTAATAGATACAGCCCAGTTGGGTATGTTTTAATCTCTATGGCCGCTTTGCCTGAAGCTGCTTTACCTACTGGTCCTTCCTGTTATGGGGACAGGATACTCTACCCTGTGCTACAACTGGGTCCAAGCCACGGGGACAGATCGTCCATTAGACAGATAAATAGCCCGGCCTTCTTTCCTTCATAGCTCTGCCAAATCCACTCTATGGCTCTAGCTGCTCAGGATATGGCTATTTAACCAAGCATAGCCACTGTCAGGTGAGCTATGTTTGCATATTACTTTGGAAGCAATTTTATCCATTCTTTGAGACTTTTCTTTTGCAAGTCATGACACTCCCTTTAATTTTGTTGTTTGGATTTTTGTTGACTTGCTAAGCTTACATGTGTTGTAGCCAGCCTCCAAGATGCGCCCCCTGACACACACACACAGTGACCCTGGGTGGTCCCTTATGTTGAATGGGGCTGACCTGTGTGGCCAAGAGGATGTTGAGAAACGATGGTCATGACTTCCAAGATTGGGTCATGAAAGAGATCATGGCTTCCACATGCCCTTTGTTGGATCACTGACTTTGGGAGTCATATCCTGAGGTCACTCAAGTGGTTCTTTGGAGAGGTGTACACAGTGAGGAGTTTGCCAGTTTCAGGTGACTCACCTTTGAAGTGGATCTTCCAGCCCCAGTCTGGCCGTCGGGTGAACCCAGCCCCAAGCAACCTCATCAGAGACCCCAAGCCAGAATCGCCAAGCCAAGCAGCTTCCGGACTCCTGACCCATAGAAACTATGAGTGATAATGAATGTTCATTGTTGTTTTAGACCGCTATGTTTGGGGTAATTTGTTATGCAGCAATAGTTAACCAATACATTGGGAGAATATTTGGTTGGTGGTTTTACAGTCAAACTGAGGCAAATAATGAAAGTATAGAGAGAGTCATGTTTTAGGAAAAAATAGTTGTGCTTAGCAGGGCCTGTTTTTGTAAATACTACAAAGGTTTATTTCAGACTCTCCCTTCATCAAATCAGTCCAAACCCCGGGGCAGTGAGCACTGGTCTCTGCTTTGGTTTTCCAGTCTGCTGGGCAGGGGATAGAGACTGACTCCTCTTTCCCTCTAACCCCTTGGATCCAGGCCCTGGACTCTGGTCACACTGCAGATGGACTTGCCGGAGCCCAGGACTAGAGCCCAGAGAGCTCCCGGTCACCGGGGAGAGCCAAGGAGAGCCGTGAGGGAGCTCCTGACCGGCCCAAACCTGAAAAACTACTCCCAGCTGCACCTTGACAACTCAGCCTTAGGACAGCTGTGGTATGGAAAGAAAGAATGTTCTGAGGGACCCTCTTCAATAAGTCTTCTCTGTTTCCTCATATATAAAGGAGATAATTATCCTATGGGGCTGCAGTGAGAATCCCATGATAAAGTGATACTTAAAGTGGAATGTGTAGCTCTTCCAGAAAAAAACAACAGGCCAAGGAACTTTCTCCTTTCTGGCTTCTGTCCATTCCAAGCACCAAAAGCATGACTGTATCGTGAGGCAGCAGCCACTATAGCTGTCCTGGAGAGCACCCTTATCGCCGGGATTTACGAAGAATATAAGCACGCTTGGTTGAGAACACCCGAGTCCCCACAGCACGGTGCGAATTCCAGGCAGTGTGCTACACTAATTTCCAAGTAATCACATTTCACAAGTAATCACAAAGGACCTAGAGGGAGGTAGTTTCCAGTTTATTCTGCCCCAAGAACAGCTGAGAACCTTTAGCTGGGTGCGGTTTGGAGAATGGTCTAGACTGCAGTCTCTTCTGATTTGTCTCCTAGATGCTCAGTAGCTGTGAGGTCACTCACTTCCTTCCTTTCAACATGTTCTTATGGAATGAACATCCCTGTATGCTCCTCAAGCACTGCTAGGGAACACACCTGCTTCCAGCGCCCTCCTTCATTTCCCAAACCCACCCATTGCGCCCACGGGGTCAGCAGCTCCGAATGAGGCTGCCCAGGCCCTGCGCAGTGGTGGACTGTCGGCCTGCAGGAGACGCCCGCAGGTGCTCATCCCCGAAACATTTCCGCAGCTCACATCGACTTCTTGGGAGAATGGCAGTTTGATGGTCACATTAAAATAAAAACAGAATCTGAGTGAGGAGACCCAGCCACACCTCTCTTGAGAAGACAGAATCTCAATACAGCCTGGGACCCCAGAGACCCTTCCACCAAGATCCAGACTGTGCACTTGGTCCTGGGTTCAATGAGGTTCCTCCGCCCTGCCCCTGCTCTTACCCACCCGCACCCTTCCCTCACACCCCCCACCTCCAACCTCTACCACTCCCCGTCAGCTCTAGGGGTAGAAAGCTTGCTGTCGTTCCTGAGTGCAAACTCCCCTCCCCACCACTGTTGGTGAGGGCATAAACTGGTGCTAACTTCATGGAGGGAAATTTGATAATAGCAATCAAAATTTGAAACAAACACCATTCGACTCAGGAATTTCACTTCTAAGAATTTATCTTGGAAAAAATGCACCCAAATATACAAGGAAGTCAATTGAAACATTCATTGTCATAGTGAAAAACACTGGAAGCAACCCAAAACAGACATCAATGGAAAAGTGTAAACTACTGCCCATCCATATAATGAATTTCCAGAGTCACTGTGGGAAGAATGTGTAGCAGGCTTAAATTTTTAAATAAATACATTCTGAAATACTACATGTAAACATGCATATACGTATGTGCATGTGTATACATATATATATATATGAGCATAATTTTCAATGTGCAGAAAAAAGTCTGTAAGAATTCTTACCAAAATATTCCATTGACTATTACTGAGGAGTGGGAAGCGAGAGAGGAAAGAATTCACTTTTTACATTACTCATTACTGTGTTGTTTTATTTCTTACAATGAGCACCACTATTTTGATAACAGAAAATTATTACAAATATTTAAAAATTCAACAACTCTGGGGAAGCATTGCTACACATCCGACGATGCAGGAGAGAAGAAGTGGCCTGAGACAGGCGGACAGAGGCCCGGGAACCGGCAGGAAGGAGGTGCAGGGTGGATCGGGCCAGGGCAGGCATCAGCTCTGTGAGCCTGGAGCCCTGGGCACATGCTTCTAACAGTATTTAAGTCCACACTGGATTCAAATCCTGGCCCCATCTCTATCCTCTGTGTGTCTTTGAGAAAATTACTTAACTTCTCTGAGCCTCAAGTGCCCTGGGTTAAAATAGGGCTAATCATGGGAATGACCTCATCAGGTTTCTTTATGATTGAAATGAAGTCATGCCTATGCAGCCCCTGGAACAGCGCCTGGTACACAGCAAGCACTTAATAAGTGCTGTTGTGACTGGTGGTGTTGGGCATTCGTACTGCTGCCGGAGATGGGGACAGCTGTCAGGTGCCTACAGGCAGTGGGTCATTGGCAAGTCTGGCTCTGGCACTGGGCACGAGATGCCCAAGGAAGAGCCCATGTCCATCTCAGCCACCCCAGGGCTTGGAACACCCAGAGGGACCCATTTGTGTTTGGTGAACAAATGCACAGATCGTCAGGAAGTGAGCGTGGATGCTCATTGGACTGGAAGAGACTGGTCTCCACCAACAGCCAGCAGGTAATAGGCATGACCTACCTGTACCCAGGCAGAAAAGCAGAGCATGTCTCCACTCTCAAGGGGCAGAGATCAACAAAGCTGAGAACAATTAGGGAGGAGCAAATGAGGTAAATAGCCACTCGCCCACTCCCTCCCCGTGAGCCTTCTGGGTCTAGTATGCCACCAACACAACCTCTAATCCTCTGATGGGCATTTATTCCTTGGCATAGAAATAAAGTTGCACCCTTAGCGAGCTCTAGGCACATAACAGATCCAGTGCCAATCACATACGTTAGCTCTTTGAATCCTCCTAGCAACTCTTCCCTGTTTTGCTGGTGAAGATACTGCAGCACAGAGAGGTCAAGTAACTTGTCTAAGGTCACACAGTTAGTAAGTGGCAGAGCCAAGATCTGAACTTGGTGTAGTTCTGACTCCAGAGCCTGGAATCTCAAATAATGCACTACAGTGTGGCTGTTACAGGACCAGCACCTTGGGAGCTGGGTCATGACCTAGTTGTCTCAGAATCATCAGAGCCGAGCACAACAGTAGGTTCTCAATATCTACTAATTAAACAGGCTCAGACTATACTCACCTTCAGCGTAAAGTGGCGTTCCGCTCCTTGCCCACATGCTGCCCACAGCGTCAGGTTCACAAGAGCAAGCTGGCCTCCAGGCTCCCCGGCTGCCCTCCGCCCCTTCTGATATTTCCACGTGTTTCTCTGGAAACAACTCAGCACGATCACCCCGCCAGCCCATGCTGAGGGAGACCACAGGTGTATCTTTACCAATGAGGGGGCTACGCTGATGTCTCGGTGAAAGCCACCCGTTGGTTTAAGCACCGAGCATCCTCCAGGGAGGGTCCCAAATCCATCCAGCCTTCCCCAGGCCTCAGCTTTGTCCCCAAATCTCTGGTTTAGTCAACAGACGCATAAAACCACAGATGGTGCAACAGCCCGTCCAAAGGACCAAGCACAAAAGTTATTCCAGTTGAGGCCAGTGGGCCTCAGACTCACAAGCTCACCCTGGAGATCCCCTCTCTGGCCTTCAATGAGACTCATGACAACGACACAGAAACCTGGGGGTTTCCTGGGCCTAACCTCCTGGGCATCCTGTGGAAGGGAGCCCCCAAGAACCTCCTCCTCCCACACACCCAGGCGGCCACGGCTCCCACACTCTGTGTGCAGTCTTTCCTCCACACCTCTGGCCTGGCTGCTCACCTGCTTAGGAGGTGCTTTCCTCTCTTCTCTGAGGAGTTTCTATTCTGATCTCAGATCAAAGGTCACCTCCTCCGAGGAGCCCTCCTTGATTCCCAGAAACCTCAGTAGAATAACACTTCCCCAGAGCATGGGGATGCACCTCTGTTGTCTCACTTACTCTCTTTTGTGAGTATTTACCTGCCCCTTCTTTCAGCTGTGAGTCCAGAGCCATATCCCCAGTGCCCAGCACTGAGTGAGCTACCACCCAAAACCTCCCCAAACTTCCTTTACATGTAGTTCCTTTATAGCACTTACTTCAATAGCAGATGCCTTACATGCATTACCTCTTGGAATAGACCCCAAGTTCCTGAAGAAAAGGATGTGTCTTAGAAAATTTTATCCACTGCCCCAATTACAGTGCCTGGGACATGGTATGGGTTCAATAAACAGGTCACTTTTATCCCAATCATAAAGCCTTTAAACCATTGCTTCAAATCATTTAGCACACTCGTGCATTTGTTATTGCACACTATGTTTGAGCTGGTAAGTTTGCCCCTGAAAGTATCCTTAGAGTCAGTCACAAAGGGTGTGAGTTTTCCTAGAGAAGAAAGCTAGAACGGACTGCTCACCTCAGTCACTCAGCAAGCCCTGGCCAAAAAACAAAAACAAAAAACAATTGCCAAGGTCCTGTTTCACCCATTTGCTTAGGCCAACTCTGGAGGAAAGGTTGATCCTGGGTGGACTGTTTAATTAATTAATCCTTTCTGCCAACACCCTTTGTTTCTGTCAAACTGCCCATCCCTGAGGAATGGAGAAGTTGTTTACTCTAAATTTAAATGAGTGGAAATTTGTCTCCTTTGGAAAACTGGCCTAGGCTAATGACAGCTGGAATGGAGCACACCTACAGATAAAATTCCACATCAGGGAGCACCGAAGGGCCTTCAGGCTGCTCTGTCAGAATACGTATGATACTGTCAAAATCAGGATTTTGCTAGGAATCACTTCCAAGTCTTCAGAATCTGGAGGGAAAGTGTTGACTGTTAGCTTCTGTAAGGTAAACTAGCCAGGAGGGAGGAGGGCACTGTGCCCACATCGCCCTAATCACCCACATCGTGGCAGAGGCTGAGGGCTCAGGGTGAATCGGCTCTCCCGGTTTCCCACAGCTTGAAGAGAGCAGGGGACACGTGACAGGAGATTACACCCAGGGGTGTGCTGGAAAACCACCTCACTTGGGGGAAAACACCCGGATGTGTAGCTTTAGCTGATTGCCGTGGTGTAAATACTCCTACCATGCCAATGTCCAATTTCCCGTCTGAGCTCCCTGGACACAGAGTTGGGAAAAGATGCACAGAATCAGCTCTCACAAGCTAGTTAGTACGAGCCAGTACAATCGCATATGAGCTCATGTGAGCCGGCTCCAGCACACAGCTGAGAAGTGCTTAGAGTAAAACAAAGGGCTCTTGGAAAAAGCACCAACTCAAATCTGGAAGAGCTTTCAGAAGAAGTGGCCCTTAAGCTGAGTCCTCAAGGTGAGACGGGAGGTAACCAAGGAAGGAAAAGGAAAGGTGAGAAAGGACGTTCCAGGTAAAGGAAAGAGCTGTGCAAAGGCCCATGCACAGAGGCAGTGGAGCAGGGCTTGCTTATTATGATGCAATTAGGAACAGAGCTGGGGTGAGGGAAGGAGCAGTCAGAAAGGAGCCCTGAGCTGGTTCTGGCCCACATCGTGTGAGGGCCTTCTTTATTCTTTGGATGGTGAGAAGTCACCGAAGATACTCCACTGGCAAGGGGCCTCATTTCTAACTGGCTCCTGGATGGATGGGATGAGACTAGAGGTAAGCCTACCGGGACGGCCCAGGCTGATATGGTGGTGACCTGATCTAACACCATAGCAGTGAAGATGGAGAGAGGTGGATGCTTTTGATAGATAACCAGGAGAAAAGAAATTGCCTAAACTGGTGAATGACTTAATGGGCAAGGGGAGAAAAAAAGTGAAAGAAGGGATAAGGACTCACTCAGGTTTCAGGTAGAGTAACCAGATGGACAGCAATGCCCACCAGCAAGCAAGATGGGGAGGACAAGAGGAGGAGCAACTTGCAAGGTGAAGTTGCATTCCCGCAACTTGGGACCATGTCAGGATTGTGGTGCTGCTCAGACATCCAAGCAGAAATGGGAGGCATTTGCATCCACAGGCAGAGAACTCAAGAGAGAGTTCCAAGCTGCAGATATGCAAATGTCATTTAAGTCACAGAAAGGGCCGTGGTGCCCAGGGCAAGTGCAGAAGTGAGAAGAGAGAGATGAGGATACTGCCCTGCAGAGCACCAACCTTAGAGGGAGGGGAAGTGGAAAGTGTATCAGGGAAGATGCTTTTGGTTGTAAGCAACAGAATAGTCAACTCAAACAATAAAAATATAGATGCATGGCTTTGGCCACAGCTTGATTACAGGCATGGCTATGTCTACAAGAACTGCTTTTCTTTGCATCTCTCTGCTCAGTTTTCCTTGGCGTTGTCCTCATCCTAAGGCTGGCTCTCAGAGCTACATCTTTCCTCAGAGAGGAAAACTGTCTGCCCCAGCACAGGCCTGGGTTTCCTTTGGTTTGGACTAGCTCAGGTCAATGCCCATCCATGAACCAGCCAACCTGGCCCAAGGCAAGGAATGTGCTGATTGGCTTAACCCAGGTCACAGGCTCCATCCTTAGAACCTGGGAGGAAGTCTCCTGAGCCATAGGAATCCTCCTAGGAAATTAGGGCTGGGGGGAGAGAAAAGGATAATTGATGCTCAGGAGGCTGCCAACAAATGACCATTGTCAAAGGGCTCAGAAGAAAGCCAACAGTTACCGATGTTTCAGAAACAAAGGAGGAAAGAGTTTCTAAAAGTCATTACAAACATGAAATGCCACTGAAAAGTCAAATTACAAATGGGGATTGGAAGGTACCTTAGGTCTTATGACCAAGGAAATTAAGAACCTGCTTATCAATCAGCAAATCAAGAATCTAACATGTCCCTGCCCTTATGAAGCTCGTTACTGCAAGGGAGAGGCTAAACAAGCATATAATTGTGCCTAAGAGTCTCCCCCTGAGTACCTCATTGTTGCTCAGATGTGGCCCTCTCTCTCTCTCTCTCTCTCTCTCTCTCTCTCTAACTGAGCCATCTCAACAGGTGAACTCGCTGCCCTCCCCCCTACGTGGGACCCGACTCCCAGGGGTGTAAATCTCCCTGGCAATGCAGAGTATGACTCCCGGGGATGAATCTGGACCTGGCATCGTGGGACTGAGAGTATCTTCTTGACCAAAAGGGGGATGCAAAATGAGACGAAATAGTTTCAGTGGCTGAGAGATTTCAAATGGAGTCGAGAGGTCACTCTGGTGGACATTCTTATGCACTATATAGATAACACCTCTTAGGTTTTAATGTATTGGAATAGCTAGAAGTAAATACCTGAAACTACCAAACTCCAACCCAGCAGTCTGGACTCCTGAAGACAATTATATAATAATGTAGATTACAAGGGGTGACAGTGTGATTGTGAAGACCTTGTGGATCACACCCCCTTTATCTAGTGTATGGATGAGTGGAGGAATGGGGATAAAAACTAAAGGACAAATGGGGTGGGATGGGGGGATGATTTGGGTGTTTTTTTTCACTTTTATTTTTTATTCTTGTTCTGGTTCTTTCTGATGTAAGGAAAATGTTCAGAGATAGATTGTGGTGAACGCATAACTATGTTATCATACTGTGGACAGTGGATTATATACCATGGATGATTGTATGGTGTGTGAATGTATTTCAATAAAACTGAATTTAATAAAAAAAAAAAAAAAAAAAAGGAATCTAACATGTCCCAGGTTCCATACTGGGTCCTGGGATAGAGAGTGACCAATACAGACACCATACACGTCAGGCTGGAGGTCAGTTCTAGTGGGGCAGCAGACGATGACTCAATAAGCACTTATTTAAAGTACAATAATAAAGGAGATGTGGAGCCATTTAGCAGGGGTACCTAACACAGACTTGAGGACTCAGAGGAAGTTTACTAGAGAAAGTAACAATGTCACCTGAGTTCTGAAGGATGATTAGGAGTTGGTCAGGCTAAGGACAGAAGGGGTGGAGGGTTGAAATGAGATTCATGTTCTAGGAAGTATCTGTGTAAAGCTCAGAGGTGAGAGGACTGTGGTATCTTCCAGGAGCTGCGTGCAGCTGGGTATGGCTGGAGCACAGGGGACTTGTCAACCAAGCCCCTCATCCAACCCCTTGGATCCACCAAGTCAGAGCCCTTGGCACATGGCCCACAGGCTCACTTTTGCTCACCTAACTCATGAATCATCTCTCCTTGGGTTGTTTCTCCATCTTAACCCGAGGATTCCAAGCATACTGGTCTAACCCTTGCCAAAGTACACATCTGAGATGCTTCAATCCCTCCACTTGACTGTAAGCTCCTGGAAGACAAAGGTTAACTGTTCTGTTCAATGCAGAATCTCTGGCATCTAGGACGGTGTCCGGCACATAGTAGGCCCTGGCTAAACAATTGTGGAATGAATAAAGGAAACACGTGAGGGAGGAGTGCTGCCATCCCCCTCCCCTGCCTATCAGGAAACAGTAACAACAAAAGCCAGGTAGTGGACACGTGCCGGTTTGCTGGTGATCATCGCACTGTTCCTACAAGCTCACAAAGTATCCACAAAACCCTCTGTTTGGGAATCCCTGCCAAATCTTTGGATGACATTTTTGAAAGCATGAGCTTCGTTTGCCTGTCTCCTTTCATCAGGAAGCCTCAGAGAAGGCAGACATAGGAGAGGGAAAGGCCGGAGAGCTCATCGGAAAGTTCCATCTCATTCCCACTGCCTCCCCAAGCATTTTCTACCTCACAGGTGTAATCTGTCTTGAAATGGAACTGGTCAGGATCTTTCCACCTTCCATTTCAATGAGGCTGTGGTTTAATTAAAAGTGGAATAACATTTACATACATAATTATCACACCTCAACAAGAGGCAGCTAAGAGCTTCTTATGAAGGCACATCCTGCCACCTTGGTGTGGGTTTCATGAAACGTCCCGGAAGATCCACTGATTTTCTGTTTGGGTGATACTGACAGGTTATAACAATGAAAAACTTTGTTGAAATAGAGTGTGTCTGCAACTTAAAAGAGACCCTTTTGATATCAGTACTTGATCCAGCACCCTTTCTATCACTTGATGCCATGAGACAATATATCCTATGGTTTTCTGGAATTATTGTTTGCTGAAAGTTAGCATCACTTAGGTGCAGTGTGAAGTTCTTAGTACAGAAACCATAAGAGACATGTGCATGGCACAAAGATACTCAGTACAAGGCTCCCAGGATTTGGGAATACTAGAAGAACCACTGTGAGAGAAAGAGCTCTTGAGTAAGGCTGCCTGGGTCCAAATTCAGCCTCTGCCAGTCTGGGGTTGCCTCCAGCAACCATTCCCTGGGCTTCCATTTTGGGGTCCTCAGGGATTCAAGAGCACTGGTTCTGATGCCAGCTCCACGGGGAGCATGCATGAGCTAGGCTTCCTCAGTTTGTTCCATTCCCCAGTCCATGCTATTTACTCAGCCATGGCCACAGGACCAAGCTATCATAATTGCGTGCAATCCCAGGATCCTTGAAAGGAACGCAGAGAAGCCATTCCCACTAGATGTGAACAAGGAAGCGGCTGGTCCTGGATGCTATTGGCAGCCGTGTTGGAACCACGAAGGGAATTGGCCTTCAGAAGTAAAGGACTCTAGAGCAGACAATGAAAAGAAGCTGGGTCCATGAAAACCCTGTTGAATCTCTGACTCAAGCCTACCATTAACTCTGGATCTTTCAGTTAATTGAGACAGTAAATTATTTAAGCCAATTTGAGTTGGGTTTCCCGCTATGTGTAGCCAAAAACATCCTGAGTGATTCACTCAGTCTCCTCAAGTGTAAATAATAATATTCACCTTCATTAGCTTATTGCAAGGCTCGAATGAGATAATGCATGAGAACATGTGGTACAGGCCCGAACTTGGCACGTCCTCTGGTAGACTGTGGACAGTTGAGGCAACCTCATCTCATTCTCTCCTTAACATACGGTTCTTTGTGCCAAAAAAGCCAACTCTTTCAAAGACAAATATCACACTTAACCTGAGGGTCCCAGAGAATCCACACTTACCCACACTTTTATGCACTGGCTCATTTAAGAAGTGTTCTTTTTAAATTGTGTTATATTAGAAACTGCTGCAGCAGGAGGGCAGAGCTAGTTTGTCATAATCACACTGCTCATCATTTCCAGGCATTCGATGATTTTACGACATTTTTCCCCGTATCCCCTGGGTTGGTGTCCTTAACCTGTTCTATAATGATATTGCAGGATCTGGGAGATGAATTGCCCTCTGAGTAAAATATGGCAGCAGATCTATACCCTTAAGCTCTGATAATTAGTTTTTAATGTAACGACAATTCTTTTGAGGAGATGTTTTGGTGCTCTAAAATCTTCTTAAAAGCATCCCTTAGGCTGAAATTAAGTTGGAAGGAGTGTCATGGAGGGCTGTGGTGAGGGCGAGATGGGCTCAGGTGACTGGCCAGGCTGACATGATTCATGGGCTGTGGGCAGTGGGCAGCCAGCCAACCTCAGCTCCCTGGCCACATTGCTCCAGTATGCGGCCTCCAAGGCAAGGGGCGAGAAGGCACTTCATCACCAAGCATGACACCCGGGTGATGGTCACAAATGGGCTTTCAAGAGGGGAGGATGTGCAGGTAGAGGTTTAGAAAAGGAATAAGGTGGGTGATGGGAGGTACCTGCCAAAGCTTCTCTTTTCAGTGCATCAAAGAGCTTTCCTTCCTTGAAATAATTATGGATTTCTGTTCTATCACTTCAACCAATATTTACTTTAGTTAAGGGGCTTAAAGTTCACAAGGGATCACGGATAATCTGTTTCTTAGAAAGAAGTGCCCGATTCCTTCTGGGAATCCTTCAGAGCCAACGGGCCCAGCTGTGGGTGGTGGCACTTAGATTCTCTGCAGCTTCCCTCACTTTCCCCACTGTACGTGCACAAATGTCCTCCCACTTCATCGTGGTCTTCTCCAAAGTAGGGTTGTCAGCTCTCTGCAGTGACAGAGTAGCCATCTCGTCCACAGAGAGCAAGATGTGCGGACTGAGAGAATCCATGGCTGGGATATCATCTGCCGTGACATTGTTAATAGCATCTATGCAATTAACCCATGAGTGCTTCACTGGCTACATGGAGGAAAGCTAATGGGAACCAGCAAAAGCGTGAAGACCCAGAGGGGACAGGATACCATAAAATGCTAAGCTCTCAGTGGATTCCAAAGAAATTCCAAGGCCCCAAATGTTCAACAGATCTATGAAAACAATTCCTTTCCCTTGGCCTGAAACTATCCTTGGAAAAAAATGTTAAACTGTTTTGGCAATAGTCCAGACTAGAAGTACTGGGCTTTGATCATTGGACTCAGGCAGGGGCCCTTTCCCTCTGTAAATCGGAGGCCGGGCAGCCCTGACAGTTCTGTCAAGGTGAGCTCTTTAGTCAGGTGATGAAGCCCAAGGGGACTGAAGGTGTAGTCCCATGTCGAGATGTGAAGTCTTGGTGGCCCCAGACAGATCCCCAGAGGAACTGGCCAGCCCTCTATTTCCTGGCATTTTCTGCAGTGTCTTGGGCCAAAGGCCACTCGTAAAGGAGTGAAGGCCGAGGCCTCTCAGTCCAGAACAGCCATTCCTGGCTCTGGCCCCTCACTCACCCTCCCCTGGGCAGCTCAGTACAGAAGAGCTGCTTTCTCACCTAATTCTATGCTTTGGAAGGCACCTCAATAGCCCATGACATGGTTTTGCTGACGTGGTGATGAAATTGCTTTAGTCAATTTTGAAAGAAGTGATGCCACAGGCAGACTGGACACATACGAAGGCCAGTTAGGATCCTTACTGAAAAGACAGGAAAGCTAGATAATCATCAGACACATCCTGGAGACCAGTGACTCTCCTTTTTATCAATCTGAGCTCACAGGCACAGCACTCCCTCGAGCGTTCTCCTATTTCAACATGTGGACAGCAGCAGAGAGGACAGGCTTTGGGCTGTGGCCACATCCAGATGGGCCAGTGTCAATACACCTTTTCTCAGAACTGATGGCAATACCCAAGTGACAAGGAACTTAGTTCAGAATTGATACCCCAGAGTGCTAGACCGGTGGTCTCCACCCCAGTTGTATATTTGAAACAATATACAACTTTTTTAAAAGCACCAATGCCCAGGCCACACAGGACCAATAGAATCAAACCTCCAAGGATGGGCCAAGGCCCTGAGCCCAATTTTTTTATAGTCCTCCAGATGATTCCAACAACCAGCCTAAATTGAGAACCACTGGCCTAAAGCTTATTAAAGTAGATTTCAAAAAGTTCTCAGAAAAGATGACTTTGCTATTCAGTTCAGGACATATGACAAGCTCTGAAGAAGATAGTTCTAATTGTGCAATCAAATTGTTCCAAAGAGAAAGGTGGGAAATTTACAGAACTCAACAACAAAGCTGCCCCACAGGAGACTCTTGGAGAAGTTAAGACTTAGAGAGAAAAAGCCCCACAATAAAAAGAAAGGTACAGAACCAAGGAGAAATATACACAGCATGTCCTGAACTTACAAAAATTCCTGCCAGGAGGCTAAAAAAAAATGGGCAGTGCTTATGGAAACTGGGATGGTAGCATGGACCTTTGGTTGGTAGGTAGATTTGGATAGGACATGGAATTCGTCTAGTCTGCCTGATCAGTGAGCCCTGTCCTTATCTCCCAACCCACAGAAACAATTCCTCAAAAAAATTAAAATTAAAAAGTACCATGGTTTTAGCTCTCTTCCAAGAGGAAAGAAAAATAGTCACATCACTTGGGTAAGGTGGGTAGCATTAGCCTTTTCCATTTCAAAAGAAAAAGTGATCTTCAAAAGAGAAACAGCAAAATATTCACGGTTAACAAGTAACTGAGGCCCAGAATAGTTGAGAAGAATGCATAAAAGTTAGCCCAAATGAATACATCTCAAGGCACAAAAAGAACTTGTGAACTTAAGCCGAGGACAAATGTTAGTACTCATCGGAAAAGAAATTAAAGCCAGAAACATAAAGAGGAACAAATGTCATTGCCACTTACAAATAAGTTATATCTTAGAAACCATAGGTTGATAAATTTTAATTTACACTTCCCTAAAACTCTTTTATGGATTATTAAACTGATGGCTGGTTAGAATTGAGGGGAAAGAACATGGCCATCACCAACATGATGCTCACTTAAGAATTCACGCCAAACTGACATTCGTTTTTCACACAGGGCAACTAGACAGATCATTTAAAAAATCTCAGAAATGGTACTATTATATCACAAGTCTTCCATGACATATCACCTGACTCAATGATAATAGGTGAACTTGTGGTCAGTTGGA
Organism: Choloepus didactylus; assembly: GCF_015220235.1. Taxonomy (NCBI): domain Eukaryota; kingdom Metazoa; phylum Chordata; class Mammalia; order Pilosa; family Megalonychidae; genus Choloepus; species Choloepus didactylus. The sequence continues at coordinate 10,153,818 of NC_051321.1, forward strand.
CACTCAACCAGAATGCTGGTTCCTCCATCGGCCCTGAACTCAAAATACTCTGGTGGTTGACAAGTGAAGGCTGTCTACACCTGGGCTCATATTGGTCACATGTCAGCACCTTTTAAAATTTTACATGTCTGTCTGTCCATCTGTCTGCCTCTTGATCTGTCTACCTATCTGTATTAGTTAGGGTTCTCTAGGGAAAAAGAATCAATGAGAGATATCTATGAATATAAGATTTATGAAAGTGACTCACGCAACTGTGGGTATGCACGAGTCCAAATTACGTAGGGCAGGCAGCAAACTGGCAACTCCAATGAAGATGTTCAACGAATTCAGGAAACGAACTGGCAACTTTGACAAACTCCTCAGGAAATGAACTGGGAACTTCAACGAATATGTTCAATGAACCCCTTAGGAAATGAACTGGCAACTTCGACAAACTCCTCAGGAAACGCTTCACTGGGCAGCCGAAGAAGAAGTGAAGGTCCCTCTTGTGGCCTTAAGGCTGTAACTTTGTAACCAAATAAACCCGTTTTTATAAAAGCCAATCCATCTCTGGTGTTTTGCATTCCGGCAGCATTAGCAAACTAGAACACTATCTATCTGAGGAGACTTGCTTTTGAAGGAGTGGTAGATTGAATCATGTACCCCAACAAAGACATGTTCTTAATCTTGATCCACATTCCAGAAGGTGTGAATCCATTTATAAATAGGACCTTTTGAAGATGCTATTTTTCGTTATGGTGTGGCCCCACTGAATCAGGTGAGTCTTAATCCACATCACTGGAGGCCTTATAAAGAGAAGAAACCAGAAGCCATGAGTTGGAGAAGGCCACAGGGAGAAGCCAGAAGTCTGAGGAAACCAGAAGAGAAAGACTGGAGGAGAGCAAAGAGATCAGCATGTGATGGAAGGCGGGGATGCGAGCCAAGGAACCCCACGGGTTATGGCGAGTCTCCACCTGAACCCTGCAGTCTCTGGGGGAAAGCACAACCTTGCCGATGCCTTGATTTGGACTTCCAGCCTTTGAACCACAAGACAGTAATTTGCTATCATTAAGCCAACTTATGCTGTACACATAGGTACAGCATGGAAAACTAAGACAACAGGTATACAAAATAAGGTTATTAAAAACAGAATTTAAAAAAACCAAAACCATGACAGGCAAGAAGAAATGAGTATGCTGACCCAGAAAAGTTCTGGAGATGTGAGCGTTACGTTTGGCCCTGAGATACTCAGGCCCCAAGGCAAGAAGGAAAGCATGATTGGTTTCACTACTGTGCCATTATCTGGTGGGGAAAAAAAGTAAAAACATTGAAAGACGATTGTGCTAGTTTGGATATATTATGTCCCACCAAAAACCATATTCTTAAATATAATCTTGTGGGGGCAGAAATATTACTGTTGATTAGATTGTAATTCTTTGAGTGTTTCCATGGAGATGCAACCCACCCAACTTATAGCTGATAACTCTGACTGGATGATTTCTGTGGAGGTGTGGCCCCACCCATTCAGTGTGGGCCTTGATTATTTTGCTAGAGCACTACATAAGCTCAGACAAAAGGAGCAAGCTTGCTACAGCCAAGAGGAGCACTTTGAAGAACCCACAGGAGCTGAGAAAGGAGCTTTAGCTTACAGAGACATTTTGGAGATGGCCTTTGAAAGCAGACTTTTGCTCTGGAGAAGCTAAGAGAGGACAAATGTCCCAAAAGCAACTAAGAGTGACATTTTTGAGGACCTGAAGCCTAGGGAGGAATGTCCTGGGAGAAAGCTATTTTGAAACCAGAACTCTGGAGCAGACGCCAGCCTTGTGCCTTCCCAGCTAACAGAGGTTTTCCGGACACCATTGGCCATCCTCCAGTGAAGGTACCCGATTGCTGATGTGTTACCTTGGACACTTCATGGCCTTAAGACTGTAACTGTGTAGCCAAATAAACCCCCTTTCATAAAAGCCAATCCATTTCTGCTGTTTTGCATTCCAGCAGCATTAGCAAACCAGAATAATGATCATTTTTATCTTTGTGCTAAATTATGAGAGGACGATATCAGTTGGGACCTCACACCAGGAAAGGAAGGACCTGTGATGCCTTGAGCGAAGGGCTGTGGGTGCACGTGAGAGAGGAAGGACATGCCACAGGAGGAACCGGGAGAGCACAGAGGCCGACCCAGATCAAGTTGCAGGGCGAACGCTGCAGCAGCTGGAAGATTCTGACTGGAACTCAGCAGGCCATAACTCTAGAACACTCGGCGAGGGCCAGACTATAGAAAGCACCGAATGTCAGGATAGGAGTTTAGATTTTATCAGTAGATAAAAGGAAACCATTGAAAGTTTTAGGGTAGGCAAGTAAGATGATGAAAGCACCATTTTTGAATAATTTACCTGGCAGTGGGGTAGAGGATAGATTATAAAACAATGACCCATTGGAGCCAGAGAGGCCATTTAAGAAGTAATGAACAGTCTACAAAGAAGGGGCAAAGGCCTAGGCAAGATATGGGGAGGGGTCAATAATAAGTAACTCAGGTCATTTCATGGGCACTTTTCAAAGTGGGGATTTGCCTTCTGGGTTAAGGACAAGATTTCAGGTTAGTGCTGATCTCCTTGGTCAATGAGGCCAGCTAACTTTGCTGTATTTAGTAGGTGTTTGCCTTCTTGGAACAGCTAGTTAATTAGAGAAATAAAATTGACCTGGTGGTTTTCTGTCACAGACATGCTTGGGTTGTCCTGGTCATCTGTTACCTGAGTGGTTACCAGTAAACCACACCTCCCAGAACCCATGCCTGTGTGGTGTCCCCTCCTTTTGAATCTGGGCTGAGCCTGGAAACCACTTAACCAACAGGAGGCAGCAGAAGTGACACCAGGACAGCTATGAGCCTCTGCCTCAAGAAGGTTTGACAGCTTCTGCCTTGAACCTCTCCAGGAACCCCAGGCCACCAAGAGAGTTTCTTATGGAGAGAGAGCCCCTGAGATGACCTGGAGGAGAACCAAAGATGCCAACAACAGCGCAACCCAGAGAAACACATGGCCCCAGTCAAGCTTTCACAGCCCCTGGGCACCAGAGCATTCCATCTGAGCCACCAGACCAGTGAGCAAAGAGGCCATCTTGGAATGTTCCAGCCCCAACAGTTGTCAAGTCAAACAGAGGCAAGTCATCCCCTCTGCACACTGTCTGAATTCCCAACCTGCAGAATCTTAGAAATAATAAAATGTGGTTATTTTAAGCTACTAAGTTTGGGGGTGGTTTCCACACAGCAGTAGATAACTGAAATGGGTTATCTTCCAAAACTCACACGCAAAAAACCTTTATGTGAGAACCACTTCTCCCAGCCCAAGGGGAGGGGCCCCAGCAGCCTGGTAGGCAGTACTAACTTGGCTGGCCCCAGGATGGAATTTGGAATTGAAGCTGAGGTATATTAGTCTTGCTCCCTGAGATCAGCCAAAATCTACTCAGGGGTTACAGGAGAGCCATTCTCAGCCATGTGGTGAGAGTGAGAGAAAAGTTAAAAAGATGACAGCCTCAGAACATGACCCTTTCCAATTCCTGACTCCCCTCCCTCTTAAGGCCCCACAGTAATTCAAGTTAACCTTGAGTTACTTATAATTCCCTTGTGTTGTTATGAACTCATTTACTCTAGTATGGAGTGGGTTTCAGTTACTGGCAACCAACAAAAATCCTGAACTAAGACTTTTTCCACCCACCTCTTCCCCACAAAAGAAGCATCTGCTATTCTGAATTGATTCCCTTTACCAGTCGAATACAGTTAAATTTGGTTGTGAGGGTAGAGTCAGCCTCAGAGTGCCAACCTGGTAGAAGATGCCTCCGCAAGGGCTGTCCCCTCCAATCCATTCTGGTTTTGCTTGAGACTGTGGAGACCACCCCATCCAGATCACCCCAGAGAGGTTCTCCAATCAGTGCCAGGATAAGATCACCCCAATCTGGGAATAGCAGTTTCTCAGTCACCTCAGAGAATTCAGGAGCTCTAAGAAGGCAGAGATTTGGCCCTGAAGTCCAAACCTTCTCCAGGAACATGTGAGCAGATGGCACAGAAGATTGTCATGATCAATGTGGTCAGAAAGTTTCCACCAAGTGAACTTCAAGCAAATTGAACTTACCCGAACCATCACCAGAGGCAGCAGAAGTGAGGCCATACTTTTGTGTCAGAATAATCGTCATCAGGTTAATGGAAGCAACCCATTAGTTTCAGCAGCTTCGTCTCCTCATTTGCTCTCAGGCTGCTGAGCTGTGGGCAATTGGGTTAAACTGACACCGTGTCTCACTTGGACATTGCAAAGCACGTCCTGAGTTATGACAGACGCGGGGAGAGATGGGGCCCACCGTTCAGGGGGGCGTGTTGAGTTCAGACATTCACATGATCAATGTTTTCTAGCTCCTGGGTGCTTTCCTACTCTGAATATATTACCCTTCTGAAGAAATGACCAAAAGTTTATTTAACCATGAACTTTATTTTTCCCCATCAGCCCATTCTCCTCTAGGGAAGTATGTTGGAAGCAAAACAGGTGATATCAGCATCCCTTTCTCCCTGCCTGTCATAGGCCGTGGCTGTCCAGGGAGGGGGGATCAGCAAGCGTCTGTTTCAAGGGTGGAAGATTTGCATTTGGTTGGTTATTGGATGACACGCACAACGTCGCAGCAAACCTGCGTGTCAACGGAAAACCTCTTTTCTACAACTATCATGTGCATAGAGCCTCACAATTCAAGAAAACACTTTCACATATAATTGTTTTTGATGCTGCTGCTGCTGATAATGATGATGGTGATAGCTAACATTTATGAGTAGACACTAAATTTTTTTCCAATAGGTTGGTATTTACATGGAACGGTTTAAAGCAATGTCTACATTGGTCATACATATTAGAAACCATTAAAAGTTAAGAGCTAAAATGTACATCATACACACACACACACACATATTTACACAAAGGTAAAAAGGCTTGTTATAAAAAATCAATACAACAGTGTTTTTAGTACACAGGTAAAGAATGAATTATGCTTCTGGCACTTTAATTTGTTAATGTGAGCAAAGAGCTTGGGGAGGGGGAAGCTTCCAAACAGAAAATCTTTTGGTTAGTGTTTTATTACCAACTGAAAAACACTGTACATAAATCAAAATGGAATTCTAAAAAGTGTTCAGGCAACCCACAGGTAGGTAGGGAAAAGAAAACAGAGAAATGAAAAAGAACAAAACACAAAAAATAAAATGGAAGGCTTGAGCTTAACATATCACTTACATTAAATGCAAACTGTCTAAATACCCCAATTAAAAGACAGAGATTGGCAGAGTGAATAGAAAAAATAATAATAACCCAATTATATACTGTCTACAAGAAACTCACTTCAAATATAGTAATATATGTAGATTGAAAGCAAATGAGTGGAAAAAGATACACCAGATAGACATTAATCAAAAGAAAGCAGGAGTGGCTATTTTGATATCAGTTCAAGTAGACCTCATATCAAAGAAAATTGCAAGGGACACAGAGGAATACTACCTAACGATAAAAGAGTCACCCCACCATGAAGACACAGCAATCTTAAAAACCTGGACAGACACTTACCATACGACCCAGTAATTACATTCCTAGGGAGGTATGTAACCAGAGAACTGAAGGTTATGTCCTCACAAAAACCTGTACATGGTTGTTCATAGCAGCTTTATTTGTAATAGCCAAAAACTAGAAACCAAAATGTCCGTCAATAGGTAAATGGCTAGAGGAACTGTGGGACATCCATGCCATGGAATACTACTCAGCAACAAAAAGTAAATAGAGTAAAAAGTGGAATGAGCCACTAATACCCACAATAACTTGGCTAGATCTCCAAGGCATTCTGCTGAGAGGAAACAAAAAATAATCTCAAAAGGTCACATAATATATGATTCCATTTCTATAACATTTTTGAAACAAAAATAAAAAGATAGAAATCAGATTATTGGGTTGCCAGAGGTCAGGTGGTGGGAGGGGACAGAGAGTGGGTGTGACTATAAGGGGGAGATATTTTTAGTGATGCAATAGTTCTGTATCTTGATACAGTGGTGGTTACATGAATCTACATGTGATAAAATAGCATACAACTATACACATACATTGTACAAATGTCAATTTCCTAGTTCTGATGTTGTACTAAAATTATTTAGGCTGTCACCACTGGGAGAACCTGGGTGAAGGTACATGGGACCTCCTTGTATTAACTTTGCAACTTTCTGTGAATCTATAATTATTTCAAAATTAAGAGTTTTTTTAAAGTCACCTCTTCCGTGATATTATCCCCACCTCCCCAAAAGGCTGTCCTCTGATCAACTACTTTGTCCCCCTGTCTGTCCTCCCACCAGCCTCTGAGTGGGGACCAGGCCTCCTTTTGGGAATCCCTCAAATAGTGACTGGCTCACAGCAGACTCTTGTAAATGTTTGTTGAAGACTAACTAAGGGTGTGACTTGCAGCCTTGGTTCCAACCCAGAACAACCTAGACCCAAAGGGAAAAGAATGTCACAGCATAAGGTGAGGAAAGAGTGAAGTCCCAATCTCCCCTGCTAGTCTGTGGCTGGATTCTCCGTAGCTTCTGAGACTGTCTTCTGCCCAAGGCCAGTATCTCCAAGGACCCAGCTATTATATCCTACTGATTATTAAAATATATTTGTGTTTGTGTGTGTGTGAATCACCAATTATATGCAAAAATTATTGGTTGCAGGTTTGATAGGAAACAGGATATATACAAAGACCCACAATATTTCCTCCAGATTATTTATTGCAAAGGAGAAAACAGTGGCAGCCACCGCCTTACTAAGTGATCAAAGTCAACATCACCTGTCAGGGGACAAATTAGCATGGTGTGTCTGCTGCTGTGATGCACGAAAATAGCTACAGCACTTCTGTGGTTTCCTGACAAAACACATAACCTGAATCCCAACAGGAGGAAGCACCAGACAAATCCCAAGTGAGGGACCTTCTACAAAGCAAAGCTGTCCAGCATTCTTCAAAAATGCCAAGGTCATAAAAGACCAAGAAAAGCTAAAGGACCATTCTTGATGAAGGGAGATTAAAAATACAGGATAATGAATGCGATATATTGTCCTGGATTGGATCCTGGATTCAGGGGTGGGGGGAGGGGGACACTTGCCAGAAAGAACATTACTGAGAAATTGTAGCAATTTGAAGATGGATTGTGGGTTAGATAATACAGATAATGTATTGATGTTACATATCCAGGTTCTGGATTGTATACGAGAACATCCTGTTCTTAGGAAACACACACTGAAGTAGCGGTGGGTGAAGGAGGCATCGTAGAAATAAAACGTTTTTGACAAAACGGTACAAACTAGTGAATCTAGGTGACTGGCACTCAGAGTTCCTTGCTATAAATTTTGAAATTATTTCAAAACAAACTTTTTTTTTTTTAAAATCACACGTAACTGTACATGAGTACAAAGGAGGGGAAAGATGATTTCGGGAAGGCTCAGAGATGGCGTATCCTGCAGCCTGTCAAAAATAAGGAGGCCTGGGATTTCTTCTCCAGAATTCTCAAATGCATGCCCCTGCTCTTGGCACCCGCAGCTGCCCCCCGCCCTCTCTCAGCTCAGCTGCTCAGCCGCAGGAGCAGGAGGCCCCCAGCCCTCACAGCCGCAGCTCATTCGGAAGTAAAATGGCGGAAGGAGTGCTGGGCCTGTCCAGGATGATGGCCCATAAAGGACAGGAGACAATAAGACAACCAGCCCCCCGCCTTAACCACGGCAATTTGATCAAAAAGGTCTGGGTGATGCTTTCTCCCACCTCTTCTTGCAGGGCTCGATAGCCCTATTTGGCTCGAGCCAACTCATAGATTTTTGCTCATTATTTTCCCTGTTGAACTCTTGGTCCACAGTGAAGATCATTTGCAAATAAATCCCAGGGTTTCAAGAGGGTTTATGAGGCAATCAACCAGCCAGGACTATAGTCTCCCATGTAAAATTAGCCTCTGACTATCTGTTATTATTATTATTTTTTAATATCACTCATTTTTTTCTCTGTTAAAATTGTTTCCATTCATCTCACTCTAGCATTGTCCAGCCCAATCTTTCTAAATTAGCAGAGGCCTGCAGCACCCTCCGTAGTGAAGGAAAGCGGGGGAAAAGACAGACAGACTGTCTGCAGCAAAACTATTTAATTTGAGCTGGTTGCCCCCTCTGAAAATCATGTCCACATCAGATAAGAAGACGGGCAGTTTAAATTGTTCTATCAGAACCGAGTTGCCTGTTTTTGAAGCTCATTCCAGACAATTGGAAACTGTTCTCTTCTCCTTTTTTTATGAGGCAATTGCCCAACTTGAAGGCTGTTTGTGATTGAAGTAGAGGCCACAATAATTCATACAGTAAAAGCCTCTATCTAGATCAAATTGTATATTTTCTGGGTAACTGTGCTGGGTAAATATTCCCTCTGTTTTATCTTTAATGCAGTATCTTTATGCATTCTGTCAAACCTACACTCCCTGGGAAATATTTTACATGCTGGTATGCTGGCACTTGCTACTTATTACATCTATTGTGGTTTGTCTGTTTGCAGATGAGAATATTAAGTATTAAATCCTCCTTCCTTGGAAACAGGTTTCCCTATAAATGTGTATTTGTTGTCCTAATGGGTCTTTTCCTGTTCTAATTAATACAAAAACATAGTGTTGTCATCAACCAATATTTATAGAGTAGCCCTCTAAGGCTTGAGGCCTATACTGGGGGCTTTAATTAAAAGGTCCTGTCTTATTCTGGAAGGATCTATGAATCAGAGATACTTGCCCAGCTGTGTAAGGGCAGCTGTACAGGAACTCGCTGCAGCATTGTTTGCTTTGGCAAAAGAAGAGGAATGACAAAAAGATTATTATTCAGCTATTGAAGAACTAGATCAATGTATATTAACTGAAATGGAATGATAGTCATGATTTCTTGGGGATGTTGAAAAAAGTGAACGGCAAAACAGTACTGATAGAATGATTCCACTTTTAGGGGGAGAAATTCTCAGTATATGCACTGTGTGTGTCCATGTGTGTGTGTGTGTGTGTGTGTGCACGTGTAGATATGCATGAAGCTCATATTTACATTTTAATACCTAGAATAATACATAACAAACCATTAACAATAGCAATCCATGGAGAATGGGATTGGAGCAGGGAGCAAGGAGACACCTAGACTTTATTCCAGACACTTCTATAGTATTTTATATTATCTGAACATTCTACAAAAAGTATATGGCTTTTGTAAATTAAAAAGATAAAAGAATTTTAAAAGATAGCGCTCATTCGATAATCTTCTATTCCATGCTATGTGCTAAGCACTGTATAATCTTTATAACCATAGAAACCAACAGCAGAGAGATCAAAAGAGTGAAATAAACATGCAGAAAACATGCAGAGTTCACAAACAAACTAAAACTCTCAAAATTAGCTGTTTTGCTTTGTTTTAAGATGCTCTTGGTCAACACCATCTGATAAAAACCTAAGAGTTGAGATAACATGGGTGCATCTCTCAAACTGGGCACACTGTGGGGCCCCTGGACATTTTGGATGAAGCAGCCATCTTCACCTGAACCACCACTAAAACAGTGGAAAAGCAACACCTCCACGTGCCTAGGGGCTGCTGTGGTTCCCAGTTCTTCAAAAGAGACAGCAAAGAGAGCCCCAAAGTTTCACAAAAGGCTCAGAGAGGCAGAGGATCCTCACAGTAGACAAATGGAAGAGAAAATTGTGGGAAAAAATACCATGCAGTTCTCTCCAAGGATGTAGGACTTGGTTACATACCAGATATAGAATCCAAGACAAAGGTGTGGAGTGGAGGGGAAAAAAGCAAAAAGCGTGATCATGACTTTGAATGTGCCCTGGAATATCACACAGGGGTGTGCAGCTGGAAGTATGCAAGCAAGCCATGCTGGAAACGAGATTCCAAAAGGCATCCAAAATCACCAAGGGCCTCTCATTTTGGAAAGGGGAAAGCTAAAGACACGTATGTTTAAAATCCATAGAAGAATCAAAATCCATAAAACAATCAGTGGTAAAAGTGAGTATCTCAAAGGACACTATCAAGAAATTGGAAAGGCCACCTAGAGAATAGGAGAAAATAATTGCTAACCATATATCAGATAAGAGTTTCATATCCAGAATATACAAAGAACTGCTGTAACTCAACAGCAAAAGACAAATAAGCCAATTTAAAGATGGTCAAAAGACATGAAAAAGCATTCTCCAAAAAAGACAGACAAAGGACCAATAAGCAAATGAAAAGATAGATGCTAAACATCATTGGCCATCAGGGAAATGTAGCCCAAAACCACAAGGTACCACTTCACACCACTAGGATGGCTATTGAATGAAAGAAAGGGAGGGAGGGACGGACGGAGGGAGAGAGGGGGCAAAAGGGAGGGAGAGAAGGGAAAAGAGAGAGAGAAGAAAAAGAACAGAAAAGAAAATAACAAGCATTAGTAAGGATGTGGTGAAATTGGAACACTTATACATTGTTGGAATTGTAAGATGGTGAAGCCACAGTAGAAATCAGTTTAGTGGTTCCTTAGAAAAGTCGAACATAGAATTATTATACGACTCGGCAATCTCATTTCTTGGTATTTACCCAAAAGAATTGAAAGCAGGGACTTGAACAGATACCTGCACACCAATGTTCATAGCAGCGTTATTCACAATAGCCAAGAGGTAGAAGCAACCCAAGTGTCCATCAACAGCTGAATGGATAAGCAAAATTAGGTACACACACACAGTGTAAAAGGAATGAAGTTATAATACGTGTGACAATGTGGATGGACCTTTAAGACATCACATTCAGTGAAATAAGCCAGACACAAAAGGACAAATATTGTATGATCTTGCTTATATAAGTACCCGGAATAGGCAAACTCATAGAAGCAGATAGTGGATTACAGGTTACCAGGGAGTGGAAGGAGTGGCGAATTATTGCATAAAGCATACAGTTTCTCTTTGAGGTGATGAGAAAGTTTGGGCAATCGATGTTGGTGATAGTGGTAAAATATTGCAAATATAATCAATACCACTTTATTTACACTTGAAAATAGCTAAAATGGAAAATTTTGAGTTGTATATATGTTCTACAATTTAAAAAAATTAAGTGAAAATGATGGAATCTCATTATTATGCCACTTTAAACTTAGGCACCGTCTCTAGAATCTGACCCTCAGGGTAGATTCAATTCTCCTAGGCATCCTGAAACCTATGACTAAGGGCACAAGAGGGATGGTGTTTTCTATCAAGCCTCCATTGATTAGCTGATTTGGAAAGGTAAGGAGCATGCAGCCAACGTCTTCCCTGTAACACCTTAAAGAATCACTGTATGTGGAACTGATCAAGCAAGTTTTCGATTCAAACCAAGCATCTATTCAGCATGTCATATGCACTGGATACTATGCATAGAACTTTCACATATGTCACCTCCTTGAATCCTCACAGCTCACCAATGCTCTAATGTGTACTAAGGGGAGAGAGGATGGTATTGAGTTAAAATAGAGTAAATCCGGAAGGCAAGCCAGACCCTTTAAAATATCCAACTTCCATACATCAACAAGAACTTCAGGTGATCTAAGTAGAACAATTTAAATCCCCAAACATCTGCATATAGATTTCCTTTTCATTCCTTCCTTTTATACAACTCAGTGTTCTCAATCTTTAATGAGCATAAGAATTGCAATCAAGGTTGGTTTAACATTAGAAATGAATATACCTTACCACAATCACAGATTAAAGAAGGAAAATAAATGATCTTTTTCAAAGATACAAAAAAATCAGTTGATAAAATTCATCATGCCTTCATGAGAAACCAGAAATTTCTAGAAAATGAAAGATATAATGTATTTACAAAAAACCCTTACCAAACCTTATATAAAATAGTGAAATGACTCAAAGAGAGACAAATAAACTAATGGAACAGCATAGAAAACCAAGAAACAAACTCATGCATCTATGGCACTTGATTTCTTGTAAAGGTAGCATTGCAAAGCAATGAGAGAGTACAATAAATAGACTGGGGCAATAAGGTCACCATTTAAAAAAATTAAATGGGACCTCTATCTCACACCATACTCAAAAGTCAATGCCAGGTGAATTAGAGACCTAAATGTGAAAGGCAAAATAATATAGAAGACTCTGTCTGTGTCAGCAGGGTAGGGAAAGACTTATTAAATAAGACAGGAAATACTAACCATAAAGGAAAATATTCATATTCATAAATTTGACTACATTAAAATTTAAAACTCTGTTTAAAAAACATACTATTCAGAAAAAAAAAAAGGAATGCCACAGAGAAGATACTTACTTTACAATTTATTTGCAACTTATAAAAGCAACAAAGGGCTTACATCCAGAATATATAACGAAGCCTTACAAATCAGTGAGATAAACTCACATAGTGCAAAAACAGCAAAAGACTTGAATAGACATTTTACAAAGAGGAAATCCAAATGCCAATAAACATATAAAAAGGCAGTCAACCTCACTTGTAATCAGGAAATTTACCACCTAGGTTAAGCTGCTAAGGTTTCTTTTCATTTATTACAAGGGAGGGGGCTTGGGTTTTAGTCATAGACACACCCCCACTCACTTCCCTCACTCAATTCAGACAATGATTGTTTCCACATTGCTTGGAAATATCATTTTACAGTTAAGAAATTTACTCTTATTATGAATGGCCTTCCTAGTCCTTTTTGGTAAGCCTTCTAATTGAAACTAATGTCCTACTGATGTCACTAAGTCTCAGGATTGGCAATACCATGCATAGAAGTCTCTCTTTTTATTCTTCCAATTCTTCTCTGAAACAACCCCACCCCACCATGGTCCCCTCAAACCTCTTCCCTTCTAGAAGGTCCAGGCTACTACAAAACCCCACCTTTGAAACTCTGATTGTGAAGGCCATTTGCTACAAGTATTAAACCACTTTGTGGTTTGGGCCAATGTACACAGTGCCTTACAGCACCTTTCCCGGGTCTGCTGGGGCCGGCTGTCTCCCGCACCGCAGTCAGCAGACCCACAGGATGGGTGCTAACCCCGAGGCTAACCGGCAGCTGCTCTTCCACCACCAAGAGAGCAGAGACCAACAGAAGAACAACTGCGTGGAAGGCGCCCTGGGATCTGGTGAAAATCTAAGGCAGTGGGAAGTCATTACAGACTCACAAAATCTGGACCTGAAAACAGTTTTGATCTTCGAAGAAGATGACGTCTAGAAAAGTCCAGTCAATGGTTAGCCCAAGGTCAAACAGCTCAAGGTGAAGGGCATTCCAAAACTCACATTTCCCGGTCCCCACTTCTCAACCTCGTCTCACTTCCTTTTAGTCACTGTGCCTAATAGGACGGCACCCTCATAGAAACCGTGGGCGACCCACTGGACCAAAATTGAAGTTGGACTTTGTGCGGATCATCAGATAATTTGAATACAACACTGAATGCCAATATAGGTTTCCTTGCTACTGGTCTAAAAACATCTGCTGCTTCTAAGTTAGAGGACCCTCATCTCCACGTTGCCCCCGTGTTTTAGATCTTGCAGAGGACATAGCGTCCTTCTCCTCTGTTGCATCCTTAGGGCAGCTCCTGATCCTGTCCCACTCCTCACACTTGCTCCAGGGGCCACACACCAAGGACACAGCATAGACGTGCAGCCACCGGGAAACATGACGCAGGCTGGCGTCCCCCCCACACACCAGCTGGCTTTCTTTTTCTTCTTAAGTTTCAGATAAAGTGCCCATCTCCCACACCAAGAAGAGGTCAAATTAAGAATGGTGCTCTCCTTAGCAACTACTAAAAGTTCTCATTTTCTCATCGAGTAAAGTCCTCTAATGGCTAGGAGCCCAATTTCTAACCGGTCCTGAATTGCACCATTTTCCTCGCAGTGACTCCGGCTCCCCGTGGGGCAGATCGTCACAGTCTCCGCAGGTGCCTGCGGGAAGCAGCGGGGAGCAGCAGCTGGCCATCCTGGCTTCTTACGTTTGATGTTTTAATTCTGTCCTGAAATCCTAAACTTTACAACGGGACTGAACGAGTCTCAGGGTTCCCTAGAAGGCCCCCTTTGAATTGGATTCAGCAGCCCTATTAATTTAAAGAAAATCACTTCCTCCTTTCTGGGCTGGCCTATAGAGAAGACAGGGGTGAAATTGAAAGAGGTGAGGATGAGGGTTTCATGCTGCATAAACGCCTTAAAAAAAAAATCACTGCCTATGGGGTTTATAGCTGCTGCTTCTACCTGAAATGGACTTTCCCTCTTCTCCTCCACCTTCACCCTTTCCTCCTTCTCCTGACTGGTACTGGATAACTCAGCTGACCCCTCCTCCAGGAAGCCTTCTCTGATTCCACCCCCAGGCCCTTACTCCGACTCCCCTACCAAAGTCCTCATCCCCACCTGGTTGCCATCTGCCCAGGGGTCTGTCTCCCCCAGCAGCAGCACAGCACCCAGTGGGGGAGCCTGTGTCTTAAGACACCAGTTTCCCCAGTGTGGCCCCAGGGGATGCAGGCTGGGCCGGGCTCTGGGGTTGCCCAGCTTCCCAGCCTTGCCCAAAGAGAGACGCTGGTGGCTGAGGCCCCGCATGCCCACCCCTCACTCAGCAGACAAAAGGCACCACGCGGTCGCCTCCCCTGGAACCAGGAACAAAGGGACGGCACGTGGGCATCGCCCTCAGTGACGGCCAGTCCGCGCCCGGGCTACACGCACCTTGCCGGTTGCCATGGTGCGTTTTAATTAAGTGTAAGGATTTTGTGCCTTGATAACAGAGAACGCGTCTCCCTTTTGTCTGTCTGCAGTCCTTTTGGGAGCTCAGAGCCCAGAGCTCGTTCCTGGTTGGGGGGGTGGGGGGAGAGCCTGGGGAGGAGGGATGTGGGGAGCTTGCTGCCCTCCCTGCACAGCCCTGCACCCCTGCCCTGGGACGAGCCTCCACCGTTTAGTGGTGCCTCCTCCAAGCACCACCCATGATGGCAAAGGGACAGGGACAGAGCTGGGGCAGGCAGCGCTGCTCTCACTCCCCCAGTAAGTATCAAGATAGGGCAGGGTGCAGAAACAACAGGAATATCAGAAAATCCAAAGCAGTGTCTGCCCACAGCCAGCCATGTGCAGGCCTCCCACACACATATGCACATGTTGTGCACATATCCTCACTCTTTAGCCCTTGTCCCACCACCAAGCCCCTAAACTGCTTTTAGACTGAAGCCAGCAGGCATTTACACCAGAAGCCCGATAACCAGCCCTCCGTCTGCACAGGGTCACACCTCTTTTGTATCTTTGACCCCATTAAGCAGAGCGAGGCGGAGCAGAGACTAATGGCCCATCTTGCAGATGTGGAATCTGTGGTTCATGGAGGTTAAGGACCAATGCAAGCAAAGATTGAGGCAGGATTTAAATCTAGGTTTGTCCAACGCCAAGATCACAGTGTTCCCACTGCCCGAAGCTGCCGATTCAATATTCCGCAGATGTCTTCTGTGTTCAGGGCACTCATTCAATCATGTGCAGAAGACTTGGAATGTTCCAGGGAGACATGGATGAGGATCACCAGTCTGAGGCCCAGAGCCTAGGCTAGCACTGCCCAATAGAAATAGAATGGAAGCCATGTACGTAGTATTAAATGTTCTAGTAGCTACATTAACAAATGAAAAGAAAGAGGTGACATTACTTTTAATAATAAATGTTCTTTAATGCACTGTATCCAAGATATCATTTCAACATGTAATCATATAAAAGTTGTTAATGAGCTGTCTTACATTCTCTTTTGTCCATTAAGGATTCTGGAGTGTATTTTATACTCATGGCACATCTCAATTCAGACTAGTCACATGGCAAGTGCTCGACAGCCGCGTGTGGCCGTGACCACGTGTTACTGAACAGTGCAGATCCAGGCAGCTCCTACCACTGGGGGCTTCAGAACTTTGATTGGCAGTACCAGGAGGTTGCTTGCCCCACCCCCCATCTCTTACAGGTGAGGAAATGAGGCTCAGAGAGGAGAAAGGACTGTCTGAGGTCACGACAGCCCCTTGGTGGAGGGCTGGGATTAGAACCCAGACCTCTAGCTTCTTCCATGACCCCACCCCCACCCCATCATGCCACACTCCCTTGCCAGCAACTGCTGGTGCAACTGGGATTTGGCCTCTGGGGACCAAAGCTGAGGTCACTGGCCGAGAGGTCACCAGCCCGGGGGCAGCAGATACCAGCCAAGTGACCAAAGGAAAAGGCATGAGCCTTCCAGTGGTCACCCAGCTGCCCCCTTCTGCCAGGCTCTTGACAAAGGTAGAGCCATATACTAATGGCCAACACTTCCTGGGTGCCAGGAACAGGCTAAACGATTTCTGTGCATGACCTTACCCAATCCACACAACAAGTCTGAGAGGAACTTGAGGCCCAGATAGGCTGAGTAACTTGCCCAGAGCCACATGGCTAGAAAATGCTGGAGATGGGTCAGAACTCACCATGGTCTCAAGCTGAGTGTAAACCCCCAACCCTACAGCACTTACCACCTTCTCTTCTCAGAGTCTTTCCCACACAGACTCATCTCATCCTCACAATGAGGCACTTGGGCAGACACAGTCTCTCTTAAAGATGAGGACACTGAGGCCAGATGTGGTCCCCAGCCTTCAATATGGCACCCAATAATCCCTGCCTCTGGGTATTTACATCCTCAAGTAGTTCCCCCACAACTAACCCATGTGGAATGGGGCTGCCCCAGGTAACCACTAGTACATGGCAGAAATGAGGGTGTAACACTGGGTCATAAGAGCCATTGCTTCCCCCGTTGTTCTCTCTTGGGTCACCCCCTCTTGGGGAAGCCAACCGCCATGTTGTGAGGACGCTCAATCAGCCCCACGTGGCAAAGAACTGAGGCCTCCTCCCACCAGCCAGCACTAACACACCTGGCCGGCTAGTGAGCTTCCTTGGAAGTGGATTCTCCAGTCTAAATTGATCCTTGAAAGACTTGAACCCCACCAGCAGCTTGAGCCAGAACCACCCAGCTGAGCCACTCCTGGAGTCCCAGCCCACAGAAACTTTTTAAGTAATATTTTTTTGTGTTTTAAGCCAGTAAGTTTGGGGATAATTTATTATGAAGCAATAGATAACTAATAGACCAGGACAGACAAGGACCCCCAGCCAAGCTGCTCCACCTCAGAAGTCAAAAGGCTGAGCAAACCCAACTCAGCGTTGGATAATCCCAGTTCTGATCCGGGGCTGGTCCCAAATGCCCCAGTCCAGCAGCCCTCACACCCCGTATGAGCCCCTCTTCCACAACTCTGTCTCTAGCTGGTGCTTCTTCCTTCAGTCACTTGGAGCTAAATAGCTTGGTGACACATTCATTCTCTCCATCACCCTCAAGGATTTATGATTTGGCCCATCTCAAATCACAGGTCAGGCGAGGTGGAGCGGTGGGGGCTGCTGCCGAGCGGGAGGAAGAGGGTGCATCTCACCACGTGGGACTCCAAGTTACGAGAGGGTAACCCTTCACCTCCACAAGCTCCTGGTCTTTCCTGCCAATCTCCCTCCTGGTGATATCTTTTCCCAGTTGCTGCCAGAAAAGCTAAGGCTCCCTCTTAAACTCACTCACCTGGCCCACCCCTCATTCTGAGGCAGCAGGTGTAAGCCATCGCACACCATGAAGTCCCAGGGACACAGGGCATGACGGGGAGGAAACAGCAAAGATGAATGTCCACCCCACCCACCCTCAAGTGCTCTCTGCTTTAGAGGAACACTCAGTCCAGTCTATAGTGTCACAGGCTCAGTATCAGATGCCCAGTCACCTTCCCTCACTGCCTCCCAAAGGATGGGGTTGGGTGTGTCGGGCAGTTGTAAGCAGCCCTTCCCTTGGATTTCTCAGTATGTTCTCATTCCGACTCCCAGGACCTCCTGCCTCCACTGCCTGGTCCCTGAGGGACCAACTTAGGAGGTCCCCAAGCTTAGAGGGATGGCGGAGACTACCTAAAAACGGGCACCCTTCAGAAATTCTCTCATCTCACGGAGGGTGGGCTCAGACATCACAGCCTGCCTGGAGGGATGGCCCCCGTCACTCCTGTGTCCTCTCGTCCAGCAAGCATTTGTTATCAAGGGCCCAGGAAGTCAGTTCAGGTGCTGTGCACACTCTGGGGACCAGAGATGGGGCATGGAGCAAGGCACAGCCCCCTGCTGGTTTGCCCGCAAGGTGGAACACGACGAGGCCGTGCGAGTTACACGCATGCACCCAGATCACTAGGTTGGGGGCATTTCTTGACTATTTTGGCCCAGTTAGTGAACGAACTGTTTAAGCTTTTACCCAGATGGTATTTTCCTCATTTTTTGTGTTTTCAACTAGTTTTGCTCTAGGACTATTCTCAACACTGAAGCCAGAGTGAGCATTTCAGAGCCCAGGACTAAGTTGTATCCTTCTGGAGACAACCCTTTGAAGACTTCCCACCCCTCAGGGTGGGCACAAAGCCCCACGGCATGGCCTTCAAGTCCCCAAGGCCTCCCTGTCTCACACACCCTCACTTCCTGCTCTCAGCTCCAGGCCCGTGAACCTACCCAGGGCCTAGGCTCAGGCTGCCCTTCCTCTCTTGGTTGCCTTCCAGGTCCTTCCCTCTTCTCAGGGCAACCTCCCAGAGGCCTCTCCTGGGCCCTCCTTATATCACTTGTCTGCTGTTCGCAAGAGATGGCACCCTTAGCACAGCCACAAGTACCCGTCTCGTTCGTGTGGTTATAACTTATTCCGCCTTCTGGAAGAGCCTGGAAGCCCCAAGATGGCCCGGATTGCATCTGATTTTGCTCACCATGGTGTCTGCAGCACCCAGCCCCGCCCTGTATGTGATTGCTGCTCAGTAAGCATTCTTAAATAAATGAGTGAGCTTTGCATGCCAGACCTAGCATCTGGGAATAGATTTCCTGAGAGCCCACACTCCAGCAGGACTCCTGGGGGCATTGTCTTCTCGCTCAGCTTCAGTTTCCTCATCTTTTAAGGGGGGCTATTAATTCCTCCTCAGCCTGCTGAGCAGGGTCTTGCTGAGCTGCTGACAGGGGCACTTAAGGACCAGGGTTGAATTCCTACTCGGCCCACCGAGGTGTGCAGGGGGGATTCTGCAGGCATGGCTACGAATGGGGGTGGCTCCTGCAATATTTGCACCCAAGCATGTAAGATATTCCAAGTTTCCCTTATTCACTAATGCTTCTCCTGCCAGCTCATGAGTTCTTTCTGTCAACATCACTTTGTGATACAGGGACTGTGAGGCCCATAGAGCACTAACCTTTTAAACACATCTTCCCCTTTATGGAATGCCGTGGCCCCACTTCTCATATGAGGAAACCGAGACTCAGAGAGATGAACTAACTTGCCCAAGGTCACTCACCCAGGAAATGCCATGCTACCAAGGGTGGGTGGAGAGGACTCTATCTATAATGTGGTGCCTGGCACCCAGTATGGCTCAAAAAATGACAGCTGCCACCAGCTGCTTGAGTCAGTATGGCTCAAAAAATGACAGCTGCCACCAGCTGCCAACCAGAAGGCAAGTTGGTGCTTCTACACCCCAGGAAGCCAACCACAGCACTGAGCCAGGGAGTGAGCAGGAAATACTGGTCATTGATGCATCCTCTCTTTCTCTCTCTCTCTCTCTTATTTATTGTCACTTAAAGACCTGCTCCCCTCTCTAGGCCATGTCCATCCTGGATCACAGGTAAGTGGGCTGCAGCCCCATTCACCAGCAAGCTGCAGCACCCTGCCCCATGGCCGGGCTCCTACAGCACTGTGAGGTCCCTGCAGGGCTCAATCCTTCCACGTACCTTGCTCACCATAGGGTCAGATCAGGGTCTCTTGCAGATCCAGAGACCCAGAGAGCTTATCAGCCCAAAGAACCTGGGACCCTTACCTCCCTAGAGACGAGTTCGCCCTCTACCAAGGTGCCCTGCCTGCAGAGAGGGGGACTGGGGGCTGGGGGACTCATGGGGTCTTCTGGAATTCCAGATCACCTTTTCTGGAGAGCAGCCCCCACTTGGCACCCACAGGGGCCCCATTAGAAGGGCAGGGTGGGTTAGACTCAGGGTGTCTGATGGCAAAAACTGTTCTTGTAGTTACAGATGTGAAAGGACTGGCTCCTCGCAGCAGATGCCCTGGGTCCTACCCAGTCTGCCTCTGGAGGGGCCCCCAGCTGCCCACACCCTGACCCCACCTCTGTCCAGGAGACTGAGGGCTTGTCGGTTGTTGCAAAGGGTCATATGGAGACAAACTTCTACTCCATATCATTTAGTCAAAATTAACCAAGAATGGCCTCAGAAGATTGCCACTACCTTTTCTCACATTATGTCCCCCATTTTCCTGTAGCTTTTGTCACGGGGGAAGGAGAAAGGAATATGAGCACTCAGCAGCTTTAACCACAGAGATTATCCCGTCCATTTACTAAAGAGCATGGCCGTCCTCAGCATCACTGAGCAAAGGTAAATGATCGCTGCTCTCCGCGGCTCAACTTCCCTTCCTCCACCTTCTCTGCTTGGAGCGAAGGTCTGCGGCAAGCAAAGTTGCCTGTGTACTTAGGGGAACAAGGAGATGATGTGCCTAGTGGTTAAAAGTGCCATCTGAGTTTAGGGTGTCCTTTCCTTTCAAGATTCGTTTCATTGTTTATTCAATGGGTGTTCACTAGGAATCAGCCACAGGCAGCCCCGTGATGGGTGCCCCCACTCCAGAGGAGCAGAGCTTCTGGTGCATTCTCAGGACAGGAACTTCAGTCAGCAACCACGGTGCAAGGAAGTCCCTAAGACCGGGTCTGGGGAGAAGGAGCCTGCGGCGGAGCAGCCTGGCTCACACCTGAAATCTTGCCCCAGGTTGGGGGTTTGGGGGCAGCAGGCACCACAAGTCTCACAGAGCTCACCTGTGGGGGAGAAATAGCGAGAGCACGGGGAGGTGGGTGAGGGACAGAGCTAAACAAGCACCAAGAGACAACCCCAATCCCCAGCCAGCTGTGCTGAGTGAGGTCTGCCCTCCTTTTAAGCCTTATCTTAGTTTGGGGCTGCCCTGGTTGGCTTAAGCCAGTAGGTTGGCTTAAACAGAAGGAATTTATTGGTTCATGGTTTCGGAGGCTAGAAGGCTTGCTTCTTCCTGGGGTGGCCGGCAATCCTTGGGGTTCCTTGGCTTTCCCATCAAAAGGTGATGTCCTCTCCTTTCTCTTCCAGCCTCAGTTGACTTCTGGCTTCTGTTTTCTCCCTGTGGCTTTCTATCTATAAGGCCTCCGGAATTAGGATTAAGACTCATCCCAATTCAGTTGGCTACACCTTAACTAAAAATAAAATTTTCAAAAGGTCCTATTAACAAAAAAGAGGCTCACACCCACAGGAATGGGAGTAGGAGCTACTTAACTCAATCTACCAAACCCTTCTCCTGTTAGCAGCCCAATCTTTGCTAATTAATGAAAATCAGAAGAGCCTCCTGTAAGCTGAGCACTGTGCTAAGAGCTCTTCATTGGTTTTTGTGTTTAGAACCTACAATAGCCCAAGGAGGTGACTACAATTATTATCATCATTTTACCAACCAGACAACTGTGTCCAGAGAGGAAAATACATCTAAGGTCTCACAGTGAGTAAAACGATTCATGAGTTAGAAACTTTGCACATAAAGTGTTTTCCTTTTATTTTCTTCTCAAAATGGGTAAGGCACACGGCAGAGGTGCAATGGTGGCAGTTTCTCGAACTCTAAACCTTCCAAGGTCATTTGGGCTCCAGAGCAGACCTCCTGAACCCCCAGCCAGGCACACGGGGCAGGCCTGGCGCCCTGGGCTATCATGGGGCTTTAGGTCTCTGTTGGGTTTTTGGTTGTCCTACTGCTGTGACCGGGAGAGAGCAGGGCGACCCAGTCACCCATTTGCTCTTCTTCTTGAAGAAACGCCAGCTCTTGCTCACACCAGTGAGAACTGGGAAATGTGGGTTTGGAAGAAGCCAGTCTCCAGTGGGAGTCCCTGGCATTGGCCCTGAGCTCCAGACCTTACAAGGCCGGCACCGACGTGCTCCAATCCGCACCCTCAAGAACCTCGTGGAGGGTTCCTCACTCCACAGACCAAGAGCTGAGGCCCGCAGAGGCTCAAAGATCAAAGTGACGCGACTCGGAGTCCCAGAGAGAGTGCAGGCTCAGCTGTATCATTTGCAGGGCCCAGTGCAAAAGGAAAATGTGGAGCCCCTTGTTCAAAAATTATTAAGAATGTCAAGATGGGGACGGCAGAGCATTGAACGGTCTCCAGAAGAGCTGCCCGCCCACAAAGCCGGCCCTACCAGTTAGCAGTTGAGCAGGGACTTCCGGAGGGTGGGGTGAGATCATGCTCCGGCACCCCACAGCTGCCTCTGCTGTCCCTAAACACAGAGTCCTTCCTGAGCCCCCGCAGTGGGGAGCCAGGCTCTGACGTGAGCCGCAGGCAGCGTGTGGGGCCGAGCTAGGCCTCAGACCCCAGCGGGCCCAGCTCACTGCATTAGCTGAACTCAATTGTGAGTCTCTAATTACTATCCTTTTCTAGCAACAAGAGCGCCAAACTGAATTAGGAAGGGTGAACAGCCCCTACTTTCATTCAGAAAAAAAAAAAGAAATTGGAAAGGAAAAGAAAAAAAAAACCCCGCAAAACTCAATTTCTCTCTGGGGTCCTGGTTTGGGGTGCTGAGGACCTGGGGCTGCATCTCTGCCTCTGTAACTTGCCATGACTGTGAAATGGGAATAAAAGACTATTTGGGGGACTTTTGTGAAGATTATATGAGACAACACAATGGTACTTAAACTTTCAGGGGAAAACCACCAAAAACTCTGTCCTCATGGTTAATTTCACAGAGTTTCATGGTTTCCTGAAGTACAACCTCAGTGTCCCTGGAAAAGCCTGGAATTCAAGGTAACTTCTAAAATAAAGAATGTGAGAACACAATGCAGTTAAATGGTTGGGTTTTTTTCTTTTTTTTTTTTTTTTATAGGATTTCAAATCACTGAAGTATGAATACATTGAATTAAAAGGACTTTGTTGAAATATTCAGACTTTTTAACTAACAAGCCAGAGGACCTATGCATTATTTTATTCTGCTCTAGCATAAATATTTCATAAATTACATGCAATTATTAACAACATCAACACTAGCAAATTAATTACTGTCAATTCATATTAATAAAATTGCATTTTGTAATAAATAAAGTTAGTTTACTGCGCCCCAGCAGTCTCAGAGGTATTCTCATTTGTCAATTGTCCTCTACTTCAGGCTAAAACAAAAGTAATCAAATAACTAATTATTGTACTAAATGTATCACTGTTTATACGTCAATGAAAACTCACAGTTATTTATAACCCTAAGGATTGAATATTCAAATCTGTGTTTATTCCTTTGCTGAGAGGAATTTTCCAGCCCTCTCTTTTTTATATACTCCCCCAATGTCCACCCTCAACCACCCTTGACAGCACCTGGGCCCCAGAACCTGGGCGAATTCATCTCACTACTGAGAGAGCCGGTAGCTTGAGCAATGTTTGCAGTGTATGATGGGGGCATCCCCACTTCCAGGGGCCAGTTGCTCCATTTCTTGAATTCAGTGCCACGGTTGGCTCCCTCTACCATTTTTCATTCTTAAAAACAAAAAATTCCGTCCTCTCCTTTACAGCCTCCAGAGTTGTAACCTGGGATTACAACAGTGTGTTTCTGTTGCCATGAGTCCATTGCAAAGTTTGGGGAGTCGGCTCACCAAACTGAAGTCAAAATAATCACCATGAGCATTGCTGGTGGGAATTTAAAATGGTGCAACCACTGTGGAAATCAGTTTGGCAGTTCTTCAGAAAGTTAAACATGGAATTACCATATGACTCAGCAATTCCAGTCTTTGGGGCATACCCTAAAGAATTGCAAGAAGGCACTCAAACAGATACTTGCACACCAATGTTCTAGAAGCATTGTTCATAATAGCCAAAAGGTGGAAATAACCCAAGTGTCCATCAATCAGTGAATGGGTAAACAAAATGTGATATATCCATACAATGGAATATTATTCAGCCATAAAAAGGGATGAAGTTCAAATACATGCTACAACATGGACGAACCTTGAACATATTATGCCAACTAAAAGAAACCTTACCCAAAGGGACAAATACTGTAAGATTCTGCTCATATGAAATATCTAAAATAAGCAAATTCATAGAGACAGAAAATAGATTAGAGGGTGCCAGGGGCTGGGGAAGGGAGAATGGGGAGTTATTGCTTAATGGGTGCGAAGATTCTATTTTGGGTGACGAAAAAGTTTCAGGTAATGAGTGGTGTTGATGGTAGCATAACACTGTAAATGCAATTTTGCCACTGCATTGTACATTTAAAAATGGCTAAATAATTTTGTTATTATATGTTACCACAAGGAAACTTTTTTAAGTTTAAAAAATAAAAATAATAGCAACTAAAACTATCTATAGCGCCCATTACAGAGTCAAATCACACTTTCCATCTTCCATTTGATGCTCACAACAGTTTAGTGTGTTTGTGGTTCCACAAACCACAGTGGAGAAACTAAAGCTTCTCGTGACTCATCCAAGAGCTCTCAGGAGGACGGAGGGCCGCCAAGGCCCGGCCCCAGATCTTCTGCCCACCCCTCACAGGAGGAGTCCATTGTACATCCCACTGGCGGAGTCGCCCACCTGTAGCTGGTCAGACATAGCCTGAGACTCGGCCAGTCCCACGGGGTCAGAGGCAACGTAAACCCTCAATATCTAAACTCCAGTTAAAAAAAAACAGGTGTCAAGACCCATTTTCCCCCAATATTTTGATCATTCTCCAATTTGTATGGATTCTTATAAATGCCAGAAGTGTGTCAACTAATCACAAAATACACCTTGTTGGCAAAGAGT
Organism: Choloepus didactylus; assembly: GCF_015220235.1. Lineage (NCBI taxonomy): Eukaryota > Metazoa > Chordata > Mammalia > Pilosa > Megalonychidae > Choloepus > Choloepus didactylus. The sequence goes on from NC_051321.1 coordinate 10,178,623, forward strand.
TGCTGCCTCGATGCAGGATTTTGGAATGTGACTTAGAGCCCATCTCTTGATCCATCGGGAAATACTGGGTCCTGGCGGAAGCAGGGTCCCCAGGGGCATCAGGGTAATCCAAGGGCCACGACACAGATTGCCAGACTCCTCCCTGGCAGTTCTGATTCAGGAGGCCAGGGTGGAGCCCAAGAATCCATTTTAATGGATTCCAGGTAATTCTGATGGGTAGCAATAAGGTTTGAGAATCTCCCATGCAGAAAAGCTAATAATCATCATTGTACTGATAATAACAGCAGCCTACACTCAGTGAGTTTTCCTGTGTGCCACGCTCTGAGCTAAGTGCCTTACGAGCACCTCTCCCTCCATCCCCCGCCAGCACTCCATGGCAGGAAGTATCATTACGCTCAGCTGACAGAAGAGAAACTGGGGCACAGAGAGGTACTGTGACTTGCCCAAGGCCCCACAGCTGGTGAGCAGGGAGCCCAAGTTGGAGCTGTGAGCTTAGCCACTGTCCATGGGCACAGCTACCTGACAAGCAGCAAAGACCAAGCACTGACCTAGGGGCTCACGGAGTCTGGTGAGTTCAGAAAAGGGAAATTCAACTGCAGGACAGCTCGTGCTCCAGTTCAGTTCAGTGGCTGAGTTCAAGTTCAGTCTCTGCTCAATGGACCCCTCCATGGGAAAGACACTCTACTAAGACAGAGTCATGAGGTAAAGCAGGGGTGAGAGAGGGAGGGCACGAGGTGGTGTACGTGCTGGGGGTTCTACAGGCTGGGAGAGAGGGGGAGAGCCTCTCCAGGCAGGCGGTCACCAAGGAGGTGCCTGAAAGTGCCAGACAGGCAGATGGGACCAGCATGGAGTGGTGGGTACTCCCTAAATACTTGATGAATACATGAATGAGTGTGAGAATGAATTAATGGCAGGGGAGGTATAAAAGGGAAAGAACTCCAGGCAAGGGAGCCTATATACGCACAGGCACGAGCAGTGGAGAACTTGAACAGCAGCTGGAATGCAGCAGAAGGTAAGATAGTAACAGCAACAATACTTAGTGGTTAAGTTGCAAGCTCTATGCTAAGTACTTTATATTTCACTTCATCCTCTGAGCTATTATTATCTTGATGTCCATTTTACAGATTAGGGAACTGATGCTCAAGGAAATTAAGCAAGTTGTCCAAGATCACAGAGCTTGTAAATGGCAGGTGGGGTTTACACTTCTCTCGGTGGCTGACAGGGAGCTCCTGCCGCATGCTCAGTCAAGGAGGGACACACCTGCAGCTGCACCTGGAGGGCCCATCAAGAAGCCCCATTCAGGCCTCCTGTGTGACCCCAAGGGGAAAAGTAAAGTGACCTACATACCCTACAGTAAAATTACCCCATGCAGCAGTGTCTTAAAATAAAAACTCAAGATGGGAAGTTTTAATTGCAGGCTGATAACACAAGGGAGAAAGACTCACCATTTTGGTAAATATTCCCCATTCCCAAAACATGGACAAATTGGCCCACGTCAAATAGGCTTTTTCCATTTTTCTGAAAGGATTGCAAACATGCAAACAAACAATGAAGTGTCTTCAGTTACCCTCAAGGAAAGGTCAATATTAGACCACCCGTCAGAAGCCACAGGAACACAGTCCTCCTGAAGGAAATCTGAGCACATGGCGGGGGGGTAGATATTGGGTCACGGGCACCTGAAAAGTGGTGCTGCTTTGACGGAGCGCTGGGTGGTGACCCCCACTTTCCAGGGGTTTAGGGTTAGTGGAGCCTTCCAGAAACCAGCAGCCCACCAGCAAGGTAGGGCATGACAGGGTGTGGACCCACAGGAACCAGCATCGTTTCCAAGGATGGTGGGCAGGTGGGAGCCACAGGGTTAAAAAAAAAAAAAACCTCAAAACTGTGCTGTTTCAGAACAACCTCAATGCACAATCCTTTCACTAATAGATTTGAGGCCTTTCAAGTTTCTAAGAACACTGGAGATCATCACTGGAGCCTTTGCATTTTACAGAAAAGGAAACAGAAGTTCAGAGAGGTCCTCTTGCCCAAACCACACAGCCAGGTTGAGGTAAACCGAATCCACCCTAAAACACAAGGCACTCGTTCCATCCCACGGTACTGATTCTTCCTGAGACACATTTCTTTTTCGGAAATAAAAACCAAAGACCAGCAGCAGACACACATGTACACACTAGCCTTAAAATCTGTAAAAAATAATTGAATCCAGGAAATCAAAGTTCAACACGACATTGTCCTTAATTAATGATGCTCTCTCCATATTTTTCTCTCTTCACATTTGCTTTTCAACAACAGGAAGAGTTAAGTAGAGCGAATGAATTAAGTCTGAATTTCTTGCCTTTTAATAGTTGGTGTCACCACCTTCATGTGATTCAAATTTAGTTGCTTTGCATCTAATTGAAACATTGCACACAAAAAAAGGTAATTTGACATCCAAAGGAGGAGTGGGGGGAGAGCAGAGAAAAAGGGGACGTATTACTTAACTTTGTGATGATAATTACCCGAACACAAAGACGCTTACAAGAACATTCTACATTGGATATCATCCAGAAAAATTAAACCTATGTTGCTGCTTCAATACATCTGAATACTAGAAATTGGCAGAAAAACATCTATTCTATGAATAATAGCCTCTACAGTCCCTGAGGACAGCAGTACATGAATTAAATTTAAAAAAAAAAAAAAAAGAAAAGAAAAAGAAAGAAAAAGAAAAAATAGAGTCTCAAGCCTTTTCCAAAATGGTGCTAATGCACCGCTGAAACTTAATTTTATAATTTACTGGCAGTCAAGATGGCAGGAAATAAAATAATTTGCTATATTCTGCACAACAAACCCTGCTTTTCCTGGGAAGGGGTAATTATCCCCATGGAAAAAAAAGAAAGGAAGAAAAAAATACGCCATCTTATATTAGGCTAAAGTCTCATCAAGAAGAGAAAAAGTGCCTCATTACGCGTAATTACCAGGGAATTAGAAACATCATTTAACTAAATGAGCGAATAATGCTCAGGATATTGAAGAAACTTGCCTGCACTTCTGCAAAGCACTCTAAGTCCCATTACAAAAATTGCCCCTCTTTAATGGAATAATTTTAGGCCTTGTCTGCCTTGCTTTAAAAATAAAGAGCCTCCAAGAGGCAGAAAGGCTGGAGCTGCCATAAACAACTGTTGAAAGGGACTGAAGAGAAGGCGCTGTCTCTCCTGGAGACCAAGATTTGGAATGACTCATAATCTACCATAATAATGAAAATTAAACCTGAGGACTGGAAAAAAAGGATTACCCCCTTTTTAATTGTACTTCCTCAAGACTGCGATGTACTTGTGAGTATTATTAGGGATAAGAGATGAAAGATTTTCAGGTTCGGGTACAGCTTTCCTGCTCCAGTACAAAAGCAGTTACAGCCATTGGATGTTCGCGTAAAAAAAAAAATTATAGCATACCTGCAGATTGATGTTTATGGCTGCTTAATGCAATGATTTTCTAGCCACTCGAAAGCCTCCAGGCTTGGGTTGGAATGCCCTCCCCCTTTCCTCTTGGCTTTTAATATTTGTCAAGATTTAGGATCAGAGTCATGAATTTAATATAACCACCCCCACCCTTCTGCAACAATGGCCTTTACTCACACAGAGACCCAGAAGGGGAGAGGATGTTGTCCATGGTTGCTTCGCTATAACCTCTTGACTCTGGAGCAAGTAAAATTCAGAAAGGAATTGGTATTGCTCAGATGATTGAGAAATGGCTGAACGAGAGTCCAAAGAGGCCACTTTAAAGAAGAAACCAGAGTCCAGGAGGGGCTGCAGGGTCATCCTGAGGACCCTGTCCTGAGACGAAGAAGGAGCTGTCCCCGACCTTGGGCAAGAACCAAATCCCTTCCCAACCAGAGCCAAAACAGTGCCATCCCCTTTGCCATGGCCCTTAAGCCATCATCACCTCCAGCCCCTCATGTTACAGAGGAGGAAACTAAGGGCAGCCCAAGGCCAAGTTGGGATTCCTAAATGTGTTGGGATTCCTTGTGGCCGGGCAGGGCGCCAGACCTACTCTCCACACTAGGCCCTCCAGGGGCTCCAGGTCCGAATGCATTCCCTCCTGGCCCAGCACATGAGAAGGACAGTGAGGACAGAAAGTGACAAAGTGCAGGCTCTGTGGGTGCTCATCACACACACCTGCCCTTGGGAAGCTCGGAGATGCAGGCAGGGAAGGCAGGGTTCCGGGGGGAAGAGCGGAGCCTGCTCTATCTCTCTGCCTCCCTGGGCCTTTGGACATGTCTCTCTGAGCCCTTTCAAGTCTAGGGCCCTTCAACCAGGAAGTTAAATAATAATGAAAAGCAACTGGTGGGTTTTCTCAGGGATGACACAGCTTCATATAGATGAAGCTCTGGAAAGAGAAACCACATTTGGGGTTGATAATGGGCAAAGGGCTTTTGAAGTCGCCTCGCTGAACTCCAGGATTGAACTTTCCAGAGGAGAGGAAAGAATTGCAAAGGGGAAATCGACCTCCTATCCCAAGCAAATAGAACAATGCAAAAGGACACAGTGGTGGTAGCTACCACTTATTTCATTTAAGGAAGGTGAGTAAGGTTAACTGATCACACAACCAGATCCACCTGCTTCCAAAGTCCTTTCCCCAGACCCCACTATGCTGTCTTCTCCAATGAGTACTAACAAGGGGTATTAATAATACTACACTTCACCACCATAAAGCACCTCAAAATGTTTTTCAAAATGCTTTCACACCTGTTATCTCCAATGAGGTAGTCAGCACAGTCTCCATTTCATACCAAGACATGAAATAATCTGGGCAAAGTCATCCTGCCACTAGCAGCCAAGACACTTATCCCTGACCATGTGGTCATATCAGTGGTGGCACTACAACAAATGCTGGGAGAAGATCCATCTGGCTGAAGATTTGCAAACAAATTCATTGATTCATTTCATCAACTAAAGTTTCTCAATGTAACCAATACCAGGAGACAATAAATATTTGCAAAACTACTTTTATATTTTCTAGTTGTTTACAATCAGATCATCTATCTTGTTGCATTAGGAAACTAAAAAATTTTAAATCACTTGAGCTAGCTAATCAAGATAACACAATAAGCTCACAGTTTGATTACTCCACATTTCCAAACACCACAGCCAGGATAGCTAAAATATAAGAGAAAACAAGAAAGATAGAGTCTGGCTCTAAAATGAGATAAACATTTCTGTGGACTTGAATAGCTGATCTCTGGGGCTGGAAGCAGGAAGCAGCAGCAGGGAGTTTGATTCCTGCTGGGTAAAAGGGAAGCACTAGACAGGGAGAGGGGAGTATAAAAAAAGAAAAATCAAAAGTAATAACAAAGGACCAAAATTTAAAAACTCCACTCAAAATAAGATGTAAATCAAAATTCCAAAACAGTCATCAGAATAAAAATTGAAACATGAATTACTCCAAATGAAATTAATTTTATAGCTCAGATTATCAAAAACTTTAAATATTTTTGTTCAAAATATTCAAAGAGGAAAAAGAAGGCATAACTTCATTAAAAAACAATTTAGGAAATTATGTATAAAAATAGGCAAATGTAAATAAGGAAAAGTATGTATGAAGAAAACTATGAGAAAACCTAGAAATGAAATATATTATTTTAAAAAGCTTATGACATGGGGAAAAACTTTTGAACATATGAAAGAATTAGTAAATTGGGAGAGAGTACTGAGAAACTCAACCAGAACACAGTGTGAAGAGAAAATAAAATTAAAATAGAAAAGGCAATTAAGACACATGGAAGAAGAACTATAAACCTCCAACATCATTAAGCAGGAGTGCTGGAAGAAAATATCGGAGGGACGGGTGGGAAGCAACATTTGAAAATATAACATTTCTTGAAAGTCTTCAAGAATTGAAGATTTATATTGTATTTTAAGTACCAAGCAGGGATATTTATACATAAATCCACACCTAGACTCATCATAGTGAAACTGCAGAATATAACAGAGACCATCTTAATAGCTTCTGGAGGGGAAAAAAGGTAGAGAACCTTTAAAGGGACCACGTGGGACTCACATACAGATGCTAACAAGTTTGTGCTGAGGGAAAATTAATAGTCAACCCAGAATTTTATATCCAGCTAAACTATCTTTCATGAGTGAGGACTAAACAAACACAATTATCTGGAATATAAAGATATACTTAGAGAGGGCGGGGCAAGATGGCAGACTGGTGAGCTGTATGTTTTAGTTACTCCTCCAGGAAAGTAGGTAGAAAGCCAGGAACTGCGTGGACTGGACACCACAGAGCAATCTGACTTTGGGCATACTTCATACAACACTCATGAAAACGTGGAACTGCTGAGATCAGCGAAATCTGTAAGTTTTTGGGGCCAGGGGACCCGCGCCCCTCCCTGCCAGGCTCAGTCCCGGGGGAGGAGGGGCTATCAGCTCCGGGAAGGAGAAGGGAGAACTGCAGTGGCAGCTCTTATCGGAAACTCATTCTACTGATTCAAACTCCAACCATAGATAGACTGAGACCAGACACCAGAGAATCTGAGAGCAGCCAGCCCAGCAGAGATGAGACATCCATAGAAAAAAAACAACACGAAAAACTCCAAAATAAAAGCGGAGGATTTTTGGAGTTCTGGTGAACATAGAAAGGGGAAGGGCCCTGAGGCGCATATGCAAATCCCGAAGAAAAGCTGATCTCTCTGCCCTGTGGGCCTTTCCTTAATGGCCCTGGTTGCTTTGTCTCTTAGCATTTCAATAACCCTTTAGATCTCTGAGGAGGGCCCGTTTTTTTTTTTGTTTTTTTAATCCTTTTTTCTTTTTCTAAAACAATTACTCTAAGAAGCCCAATACAGAAAGCTTCAAAGACTTACTATTTGGGCAGGTCAAGTCAAGAGCAGAACTAGGAGAGCTCTGAGACAAAACGCAATAATCCAGTGGCTGAGAAAATTCACTAAACACCACAACTTCCCAAGAAAAGGGGGGTGTCTGCTCACAGCCATCATCCTGGTGGACAGGAAACACTCCTGCCCATCGCCAGCCCCATAGCCCAGAACTGCCCCAGACAACCCAGTGTGATGGAAGTGCTTCAAATAACAGGCACACACCACAAAACTGGGTGTGGACATTAGCCTTCCCTGCAACCTAGCTGATTGTCCCAGAGTTGGGAAGGTAGAGCAGTGTGAATTAACAAAGCCCCATTCAGCCATCATTTCAGCAGACTGGGAGCCTCCCTACACAGCCCAGCAGCCCAGAACCACCCTGGGGGGACGGCACTCACCTGTGACATAGCACAGTCATCCCTCAACAGAGGACCCGGGGTGCACGGCCTGGAAGAGGGGCCCACTTGCAAGTCTCAGGAGCCATACGCCAATACCAAGGACTTGTGGGTCAGCGGCAGAGACAAACTGTGGCAGGACTGAACTGAAGGATTAGACTATTGCAGCAGCTTTAAAACTCTAGGACCACCAGGGAGATTTGATTGTTAGAGCCACACCCCCCTCCCTGACTGCCCAGAAACACGCCCCATATACAGGGCAGGCAACACCAACTACACACGCAAGCTTGGTACACCAATTGGACCCCACAAGACTCACTCCCCCACTCACCAAAAAGGCTAAGCAGGGGAGAACTGGCTTGTGGAGAACAGGTGGCTTGTGGACGCCACCTGCTGGTTAGTTAGAGAAAGTGTACTCCACGAAGCTGTAGATCTGATAAATTAGAGATAAGGACTTCAATAGGTCTACAAACCCTAAAAGAACCCTATCAAGTTCAGCAAATGCCACGAGGCCAAAAACAACAGAAAATCCAACATCCCTTTTTGATAAAAACACTTCAAAAGGTAGGAATTGAAGGAAACTTCCTCAATATGATAAAGAGCATATATGAAAAACCCACAGCCAGCATAGTACTCAATGGTGAGAGACTGAAAGCCTTCCCTCTAAGATCAGGAACAAGACAAGGATGCCCGCTGTCACCACTGTTATTCAACATTGTGCTGGAAGTGCTAGCCAGGGCAATCCGGCAAGACAAAGAAATAAAAGGCATCCAAATTGGAAAAGAAGAAGTAAAACTGTCATTGTTTGCAGATGATATGATCTTATATCTAGAAAACCCTGAGAAATCGACGATACAGCTACTAGAGCTAATAAACAAATTTAGCAAAGTAGCGGGATACAAGGTTAATGCACGTAAGTCAGTAATGTTTCTATATGCTAGAAATGAACAAACTGAAGAGACACTCAAGAAAAAGATACCATTTTCAATAGCAACTAAAAAAATCAAGTACCTAGGAATCAACTTAACCAAAGATGTAAAAGACCTATACAAAGAAAACTACATAACTCTACTAAAAGAAATAGAAGGGGACCTTAAAAGATGGAAAAATATTCCATGTTCATGGATAGGAAGGCTAAATGTCATTAAGATGTCCATTCTACCCAAACTCATCTACAGATTCAATGCAATCCCAATCAAAATTCCAACAACCTACTTTGCAGACTTGGAAAAGCTAGTTATCAAATTTATTTGGAAAGGGAAGATGCCTCGAATTGCTAAAGACACTCTAAAAAAGAAAAACGAAGTGGGAGGACTTACACTCCCTGACTTTGAAGCTTATTATAAAGCCACAGTTGCCAAAACAGCATGGTACTGGCACAAAGATAGACATATAGATCAATGGAATCGAATTGAGAATTCGGAGACAGACCCTCAGATCTATGGCCGACTGATCTTCGATAAGGCCCCCAAAGTCACTGAACTGAGTCATAATGGTCTTTTCAACAAATGGGGCTGGGAGAGTTGGATATCCATATCCAAAAGAATGAAAGAGGACCCCTACCTCACCCCCTACACAAAAATTAACTCAAAATGGACCAAAGATCTCAATATAAAAGAAAGTACCATAAAACTCCTAGAAGATAATGTAGGAAAACATCTTCAAGACCTTGTATTAGGAGGCCACTTCCTAGACTTTACACCCAAAGCACAAGCAACAAAAGAGAAAATAGATAAATGGGAACTCCTCAAGCTTAGAAGTTTCTGCACCTCAAAGGAATTTCTCAAAAAGGTAAAGAGGCAGCCAACTCAATGGGAAAAAATTTTTGGAAACCATGTATCTGACAAAAGACTGATATCTTGCATATATAAAGAAATCCTACAAATCAATGACAATAGTACAGTCGGCCCAATTATAAAATGGGCAAAAGATGAAAAGACAGTTCTCTGAAGAGGAAATACAAATGGCCAAGAAACACGTGAAAAAATGTTCAGCTTCACTAGCTATTAGAGAGATGCAAATTAAGACCACAATGAGATACCATCTAACACCGGTTAGAATGGCTGCCATTAAACAAACAGGAAACTACAAATGCTGGAGGGGATGTGGAGAAATTGGAACTCTTATTCACTGTTGGTGGGACTGTATAATGGTTCAGCCACTCTGGAAGTCAGTCTGGCAGTTCCTTAGAAAACTAGATATAGAGTTACCATATGATCCAGCGATTGCACTTCTCGGTATATACCCGGAAGATCGGAAAGCAGTGACACGAACAGATATCTGCACGCCAATGTTCATAGCAGCATTATTCACAATTGCCAAAAGATGGAAACAACCCAAATGTCCTCCAACAGATGAGTGGATAAATAAAATGTGGTATATACACACGATGGAATACTACGCGGCAGTAAGAAGGAACGATCTCGTGAAACATATGACAACATGGATGAACCTTGAGGACATAATGCTAAGCGAAATAAGCCAGGCACAAAAAGAGAAATATTATATGCTACCACTAATGTGAACTTTGAAAAATGTAAAACAAATGGCTTATAATGTAGAATGTAGGGGAACTAGCAATAGAGAGCAATTAAGGAAGGGGGAACAATAATCCAAGAAGAACAGATAAGCTATTTAACGTTCTGGGGATGCCCAGGAATGACTATGGTCTGTTAATTTCTGATGGATATAGTAGGAGCAAGTTCACAGAAATGCTGCTATATTAGGTAACTTTCTTGGGGTAAAGTAGGAACATGTTGGAAGTTAAGCAGTTATCTTAGGTTAGTTGTCTTTTTCTTACTCCCTTGTTATGGTCTCTTTAAAATGTTCTTTTATTGTATGTTTGTTTTCTTTTGAACTTTTTTTTCATACAGTTGATTTAAAAAAGAAGGGAAAGTTAAAAAAAAAAAAAAAAAACAAGGAAAAAAAAAAGATGCAGTGCCCCCTTGAGGAGCCTGTGGAGAATGCAGGGGTATTCGCCTACCCCACCTCCATGGTTGCTAACATGACCACAGACATAGGGGACTGGTGGTTTGATGGGTTGAGCCCTCTACCACAGGTTTTACCCTTGGGAAGACGGTTGCTGCAAAGGAGAGGCTAGGCCTCCCTATGGTTATGCCTAAGAGCCTCCTCCCGAATGCCTCTTTGTTGCTCAGATGTGGCCCTGTCTCTCTAGCTAAGCCAACTTGAAAGGTGAAATCACTGCCCTCCCCCCTACGTGGGATCAGACACCCAGGGGAGTGAATCTCCCTGGCAACGTGGAATACGACTCCCGGGGAGGAATGTAGACCTGGCATCATGGGACGGAGAACATCTTCTTGACCAAAAGGGGGATGTGAAAGGAAATGAAATAAGCTTCAGTGGCAGAGAGAATCCAAAAGGAGCCGAGAGGTCACTCTGGTGGGCACTCTTACGCACACTTTAGACAACCCTTTTTAGGTTCTAAAGAATTGGGGTAGCTGGTGGTGGATACCTGAAACTATCAAACTACAACCCAGAACCCATGAATCTCGAAGACAGTTGTATAAAAATGTAGCTTATGAGGGGTGACAAGGGGATTGGGAAAGCCATAAGGACCACACTCCACTTTGTCTAGTTTATGGATGGATGAGTAGAAAAATAGGGGAAGGAAACAAAGAGACAAAGGTACCCAGTGTTCTTTTTTACTTCAATTGCTCTTTTTCACTCTAATTATTATTCTTGTTATTCTTGTGTGTGTGCTAATGAAGGTGTCAGGGATTGATTTGGGTGATGAATGTACAACTATGTAATGGTACTGTGAACAATCGAAAGTACGATTTGTTTTGTATGACTGCGTGGTATATGAATATATCTCAATAAAATGAAGATTAAAAAAAAAAAAAAAAAAAACATAATGCTGAGCAAAATAAGCCAGGCACAAAAAGAGAGATATTGTATGTTACCACTAATGTGAATTCTGTGAAAAATGTACAATGTTTTATACTGTAGAATGTAGGGGACCTAGAGATACCAATTAGTGGAGGGGGAATGATAATCTAATAAGAACAGATAAACTATGGAGGGTAATCTCAATGTTATGGGAATGCTCAGGAATGAGTATGGTTTGTAAACTTTCTTGGATATAGTAAGATCATGTTGGAAGCAATAGAGTTATTTTAGGTTTTTTTTTTTCTCTTATTCCTTTGTTTTCTTAGGGGTTGTTAATTTTCTTGAGGTATGGTAGGAACATGTTGGAAGCAATGTAGTTATTTTAGATTATTTGTTTTTCTTACTCCTCTGTTTGGACATGGTTTATTAATTTTCTTGGGGTATGGTAGGAACATATTGGAAGCAAAATAGTTATTTTAGGTTATTTGTTTTCCTTAATCCATTGCTTTGTTTGAAATGTTGTGGGGTTTTTTTGGTTGTTGTTTGCCTGTTTGTTTTTAATTTTTTGATAAACAAAGTTAAAAAATTGAAAAAAAATCAGTAGAAAAATGGGAGTAAAAACTAAATGACAAATAGGGTGGGATGGGGGGATGGTTTGGGTATTCTCTTTTCACTTTTATTTTTTATTCTTATTCTGATTCTTTCTGATGTAAGGAAAATGTTCAGAAATAGATTGTGGTGATGAACGCATAACTATATGATCATACTGTGAACAGTTGATTGTATACCATGGATGACTGTATGGTTTGTGAATATATTTCAATAAAACTGAATTTAAAAAAAAATAAAATAAAAGATAAATAAATCGATAGATAGATAGATAGATAGATAGATAGATAAATAAATAAAACAAGTGTTTAAACACATGAACAAAAAAAAAAAAAGATATACTTAGAGTCTCATGAAATAAACAACTAAAGGGAAGATTATGATAAGAAGAGAAGCATTACAAATTGCTCCCTCCACTAGAAAAGTGAAAGATATGGGAAAAGAGACTGGATCTAACGATGTGGTAACCCTGGAACCAGAATGGACATTTAAAACAACCACAAGAGTGCCAGAGGAAGCAAAAGGCTGCAGGAGTTCAGCTTTTGTAAATGAAAGTTCAAACCAGTGACCAGCCCCCACTATTCAGCCCCACAACAGCAGCTGCAGAAATGGCTGTGGCTGCAGAAATATGGACCAGATTCCAGGAGCAGCCAGCTGGGTCCATGGCTGGCAGAGGAACCTCCTTCACTAAAAATTGGAGTTGAGGGCCAAGGCCAGTCAAGGGGAACTCTGAGGAATCACCAAGGAAGCTGTCCTCAGTTTCCACCCTCTGGGCAGCAGCACTTCCAAACTCTCACCAGCATCCACCTAGACATAAAGAGCCATGCACCTTCTTTGGCTGTTTTATTTTTTCCTTCTGTCTGTGGATGTTTCCTGGCCTGGCAGCCTGAGGGCACAGCATAGACCCTGGCCCTGGTTTCAGCCCTCTCCACTGCAGGGCTCCTGGCCTCACACCAGCATCTACCAGAACTTAAAGACCCAGTGCCCATTTTCACTGGTTGGGTTTCTTCTTTCTCTCTCTTGTATTGTTAGTCTGAAGGGTCCTTGAGGGCTCAGCACAGATTCTGGCCTCAGTTTCCCTCATAAGCAGCATCTTCTGGCCTGACACCAGCATCTAGAGAGACATAAAGAACCAGTGCAATCATTTTTATTTTTATTTTTTTGATTCTTTTTTTCTTATTCTGCTTTATATTTTGGGACCTGATGGATCCCTGAGGGATGAGCATGGAAGCTGGCATAGGATTTGGCCTTGAAACCAACAGCTTCTGGCTTCCCACCAGCACATAACAAGAGACTTAGACAGGCACTGTACTTTATTATTTTTTCCTTGTTATTTTTTCTGTGTGGGTGTTTTGTTTTGTGTATTTATTAGTATTTTTTTCTTTTTTCTCTATTTCCTTTCTTTTTTTTTCTCTTTTTCTCTTTGTTCTTAGTCTAGCAGAATGAAGAGTGGACGAACTAGATTTCCAGAGTAACTACAACATGATATTCAGAATGTCCAGTTCTCTACAAAAAATTACAAAATATATAAGGAGTCAGGATAGTATGGCCCAGACACAGGAATAAAAGAAACACCATAAAATATTCTGAAGGAAGTGCAGTCTCTGGAATTACTAATCAAAGATCTTAGAGTAACTCACATAAATAGGAGCAATGAACTAAAGAAAAACATGGACAAGGAACTAAAGGATATCAGGAGAACAATATATAAATAAAATTATAATTTCAAAAATGAGATAAAAATAATTATAGAGAAGAACAAAATGGAAAATCTGGAACTCAAATATACAATAACTGAAGTGAAAAAAATCAATAGAGGACCTCAAGAGCAGATTAGAGGAGGCAGAAGAAAGGATCAGTGAACTCAAAGACAAAACAATTGAAATTGCCCAGGTTGAAGAGTAGAATGAAAAAAGAATGAAAAAAAAAAAAAAATGAACAGATCCTGAGGAACCTGTGGGATACCATCAAGCATATCATTATGGGCATCACAGAAGTCCCAGAAGGAAAAGAGATAAAGGGCCGGGAAAAGTATTTAAAGATATAATGACATAAAACTTTCCAAATTTGATGAAAGATGTGAATATACAAATCCAAGATGCTCAATAAACTCCAAGTAGAATAAACCCAAACAGATCTACAATTAGACACATTATGATCGAAATGCCAATGCCAAGGACAAAGACAGAATCTTAAAAACAACAAGAGAGAAGCAACATGTCACATATAAGCGGTCTGTAATAAGATTAACATCTGATTTCTCAATAGAAACCATGGCTGCCAGAAAGCAGTGGAAGGATGTATGTAAAGTGCTGAAAGAGAAAATACTGTTACCCAAGCAAAGTTGTCCTTCAAAAGTGAGGGAGAAATTAAGACATTTCCAAACAAACAAAAATTGAGGGAGTTCATTACCACTAGATCTGCCTTACAGGAAATGCTAAAAGGAGTCCTCCTTGCTCAAAGGAAAGGATACTACACAGTATCTTGATGCTTGATGAAGAAATAAAGAACTCTGATGTAAGTAAACAACATGCATAAATATAAAAGCCAGTTTTATTTCATTTTTCATGTGTAATGCTGTCTTTTACTTCTTATAAGGCTACAATTCAAATGCAAAAAAAAATAGTATTGTCACTGGGCATGAAATGCATAAAGATATAATTTGTGACAAGAACAACATAAAAGGGAGGGATGAAGAGATATAGGTACTGTGTATGTGTAGGTTATTGAGGTAAAGTTGGAATCAACACAAACTAAACTATAGTAGACTTAGTATGCTAAATGTAATCCTCTTGGTAACCATAAAGAAAATGTAATCCTCTTGGTAACCATAAATCTACAAAAAAGGAAAGGACAAGGGATTCAAAATGGCTCATTATAAAAGACCATCTAAACAAAAAAGGAAGGCAATAATAGAGGAAAGGAGGGACAAAAAACAATTAGCACAGTGGCGGAAGTAAATCTTGCCTCATCAGTAATTTCCTTAAATATAAATGGATTAAACTCTCCAATCAAAAAGCAAAGAATGGTAGAATGGATAAAGAAGCATGACCCATCTATATGCTGTTTACAAGAGATCCATCTTAGATCCACAGATACAAACAAGTTGAAAGTGAAAGGATGGAAAAAACTATTTCATGCAAATAAGTAATCAAAAGAGTGTGAGGGTGGGGGTGACGTCACCAACATGATGATGTAAACAGCTACTGAAAATTTCTTTCCAGTGATTCAATGAAAAAAAGGACAATTCTGAATTGTTTGAAACTCTGAAGGAGGATATGGACTGGAGAAGGACCCTGAAAATGCCAAACTGAAGAAAGAGAAGAAATACCAGAGAGTGAAAAAAATAGACCCTGACTTCTGTGAAAAAATTGTCAATCACAGATTTGGAGAAGAAATATTATATCATATAGATTTTTGCTCCATGTTGAATTAAAAACAAAGCACTGGTTATTATCACTGTGAGTCTTCAATTGCGATTGGAACCGATTGGAATCCAGTTCTTAATTAATGAAGCCTTAAATCAAGAAAGGGTGAGATTGAAGCCCAAAGTGAAAGAGATAAAGGAACTTTTATTAAAGACTGAGACTCAGGCCAAAATTAGAAGGGAGCTTTTTGAAGGAAGACTTGACAGTAATCACATAAATGAGGTTGAAGTCAGCACAAATGTGACCTGAACTCTACATTGCTAGCATGACAACACAGTTCCTGAAACCTTTTCAGCTTATTTGAGTAGGGCTTTGGTGAATATGAAGAGGTATTCTCATAGTGTCTGCATAATAGCAAGCTTACACCTGTTAAGGAATTAACCATTCCTTTCCAAAGAAAACAGAATCTGCCCTATTTGTTTTTAAGCTAAACCTGTGTTTAAAAATGTTAGTCTTTGTAATATTGAAAGTTATTTTACAGAAAGAACTTCTTGATTAGCCATTATGAGATGTTATTCATGTTCTTGCAGATATAAAATACAGACTGAAAAATCATTTTCAGTCAAAAATAAGAACAGTATTTTACAGGTCACTTGCCACCTGTTGACATGTTTTTTTTTGGTCATTGTTGTTAAATGAAAAGAAGCAGTGGCCAAACATGTCTAGGTCTAGCGTTATTTTTAACAGGAAGTGTGAATGTTTCCTCAGCATTAGCACTTGAATATACATTTATGAGAGTAATTATTGCAAACACTGGGCAAGAATGTTTTACAATATCCATTTGTATTAGTTTGAACTGATCAAAATGTAGTTTGCTTTTTCATTTGTTAATGAATAAATGTTTGGGATTTCTTTTTTCTACTTTTCTGAAGATAAGCCCTAGGTCTTACCTTATCCCTTGCAATCTGAATTGATTTGCACTGGTTCATTTTTCTAAGAAAATTCCTGAAAAATGCTCCCCTCCTCGACGATTATTGATAACAGGTTTTTCTACAGTTGAAAACTTGCTACTACTAATCAATCAGGATGGAGGGGAAAATTATTTGAAAATCAAATATGAAATCATTTCAAATATACAATCCTGTTTATTGATGGATTTTGGCTATTTTTTTCACTGGTAAGTTATATTACATCTATCTATAAATGAGTTAAAAAAATTTCATGCCTTTTAATAAACATACTGTCTTCCCTTAAAAAAAAAGTGTGAGGGTGACTGTATTAAATTAATATCAGACAAAAAAGACTTTAAGTCAAAATTTGTTATGAGACAAAGAAAGACATTATATATAAATAAAAGTGTCCATTCAACAAGAAGATTTAACAGATATAAATATATATACACCTAATAGCAGAGCACCAGAATATATGAAGCAAACATTAATAGAAACAAAAAGAGAAAAAGACGGTTCTACAATAATAGTTGGAGATTTCAATACACCATTTTCAATACTGGAAAGGGCATCTAAACAGAAGATTAATAAAGAAATAGAGAATATGAACAATTCTATAAACCAGTTAGATCTAACTGACATATATAAAACACTTTGCCCAACAACAGCAAGATATATATTCTTCTCAGGGGCACATGGATCATTCTATAGGATAGACCATAAGTTAGGGCACAAGAGAAGTCTAAATAAATTTTAAAATATTTAATTCATACAAAGTAAATTCCCTAACCACAATGAAATGAAGCTAGAAATCAATAACTGAAGGAAAACTGGAAAATGTACAACTATGTGGAAATTAAACAGCACACTCTTAAATAACCAATGGGTAAAGGAAAATTAGAAAATATTGAGAGGCAAATGAAAACAAAGATACAACATACCAAAACTTACTGGATACAGTGAAGGCAGTGCTCAGAGGGAAATTTATAGCTATGAATGCCTATGCTAAAACAGAGGAAAGTTCTCAAATTAATAACCTAACTTTATATCTTGAGGAAATAGAAAAACAAGAGCAAAGTAAACCCAAAGTTAGTAGGAGAAAGGAAATAATGAAGATTAGAGCAGAGATAAATAAAATAGAGAATAGAAAAACAATCAAGAGAATAAACAAAACAAAAAGTTCATGCTTTGAAAAAAGAAAATTGACAAACCTTTAACTAGACTGACAAAGAAAAAAGAGAAAAGATACAAATAACTAAAATCAGAAAGAAAAATGGTGATATCATGACTGACCTTACAGAAATAAAAGGGATTATAAGAGAATATTATGAATAATTGCAGCCAACCAACTAGATAATCTAGAAGAAATGGGAAAATTCCTAGAAATATGTCAAATACCCAAATTGGCTCAAGAAGAAACAGAAAACATCAGCAAACCTATAACAATTACAGAGATCAAATCAATAATAAAAAAACCTTGCACCAAACAAAAGTCCAAGACCAGATGACTTTGCTGATGAATTCTACCAAACATTTAAAGAAGAATTAATACCAAAACTTCTCAAACTCTTCCGAATTCATTCTATGAGGCCAGCATTACTCTAATACCAAAACCTAGAAAAGACACCACAAGAAAAGAAAAGTACAGCCCAATTCCCTTATTAATACAGATGTAAAAGTCCCTAACAAAATACTAGCAAACCATATCTAATGGCATACTAAAAAGATTACATAACGTGATGAAATGGGATCACCCCAGGAATGCAAAGGTGATTCAACATACAAAAGTCAATGTGATACGCTACACAAATAGAATGAGGGGGTGGGGGTGGGGGTGGGGAGAACACATTATTATCTCAATAGATGCTGAAATGTCATTTGACAATATCCAACACCCTGTCTTGACAAAAATACTCAGAAAAGTAATGATGGAATGGAACTTTCCCAATGTAATAAAGGCCATTTATTAAAAAAACCCACAGCTAACATCATACCCAATGGTGAAAGACTTAAAACTTCTCCCCTAAGGTCAGGAATGAGACAAGGATGCCTACTTTCACCACTACTATTCAATATTGTACTAGAAGTTCTAGCCAGAGAAATTATGTAAGAAAAAGAAATAAAAGGTACATAGATTGGAAAGGAAGAAGTAAAACCATCTCTATTTATGACAACATGATTGTGTATAGAGAAAACCCAACGGAATCCACAAGAAAACTACTAGACCTAATGAATGAATTCAGCAAAGTGTCAGGGTACAAGATAAACACTCAAAAGCAATTGTGTTCCTAAACTAGCAATGAGCAATCTGAAGAGGAAATTTTTTTTAATTCCATTTACAATAGCATCTAAAAGAATAAAATATATAGGAATAAATTTAACTAAGGATACAGAAGGCTAATATACTGAAAACTGCAAAACATTGCTGAAATAAATTCGAGGAGGCCTAAATAAATGGCAAGAACTCCCATGTCCATGGATTGGAAGAGTTAACATTGTTAAAATGACAACATTACCCAAAGCAATACACAAATTCAATGCAATCCCTATTAAAATTCCAGCAGCCTTTTTTGCAGAAATGGTAAAACCAATTCTTGAATTTTATGGAAATTAGCCCTGAATAGCCAAAACGGTCTTGAAAAAGAAGAACAGATTTGGAAGACTCACACTTGCCAATTTCAAATTGCATTACAAAGCAACAGCAATCAAAACAGTGTGGTACTGGCACAAAGACAGGCAAATAGATCAATGGAACAGAATTGAAAATCCAGTACTAGACCCACACATCTATGGCCAATTGATTTTTTTTTTCAACTTCCAGTATCTTTTATTTTTCCTAGATACAATAAACTCATTTGCTCAATATTGATATAGACATAAAACTACACAAAATTAAAATTCTATATGCAACACATGGCCTCTGTAACAGAACTTGGCCTTCTAAGGTCGCTTATGAACATTACAAATTACCCTTTGCTCTTCCATTTTAAGATTGCCACCAATAAACCACCCCCAGTTTCTTACTAAGTACTTAAATCAACTTAAGTGATGATCCCTCCAATTAGCAGGTGAACAATCCCTCAATTTGTCCTAAAAAAACCATTAAACCTGAACTATCATATTATCAAATTTCAGCAGATGAAACACCAGAAATAGGTTATAAGCACTCATCTTTTGCCTGAGCAATTCAAGGCTGACTTTTCAAAAGAAGACACAGGTTTCTCATTAAACTTTGTTTTAATGGGTCTCAAAATTCTGTGACAGATTTTTGGTTGTTGTTTCCATTTAAAAAGTACTGATTTTAAAAACTAATAACTTAAAACTGCCACACAAAAACAAATGGTCCACAAAACATTCCTTTCCTTCTGAAAGTTTTACAATGTATTGTTATCATTAACCAGTCTGTTACTATTAAACTTAAATGGCCAATTGAGACAAACAGTTCTGAGACCGTTCTTCCACCACTGATTAAGACTGGGGTGGCAGGTGTTACAGGTAATATTTAGCCTTCTGAGCTTTCTGGGCAGACTTGGTGACCATGCCATCTCCACAGCCTTCTTGTCCACTGCCTTGACACCCACAGCAACTGTCCATCTCATATCCCGAACAGCAAAACAACCCAGAGGAGGATAATCAGAGAAGCACTCAGTACACATGGGCTTGCCAGGAACCATATCAACGATGGCAGCATCACCAGATTTCAGAAATTTGGGGCCATCTTCCAGCTTCTTACCAGAACGACAATCAATCTTCTCCTTCAACTCAGCAAACTTACAAGCAATGTGAGCTGTGTGACAATCCAGCACAGGTGCATGGCCAGCACTGATTTGGCCTGGATAGTTCAGGATAATCACCTGAGCAGTGAAGCCAGCTGCTTTCATTGGTGGATCATTTTTGCTGTCACCAGCCACATTGCCACGATGAACATCTTTTACAGACACGTTCTTGACATTGAAGCCCACATTGTCCCCAGGAAGAGCTTCACTCCAAGCTTCATGGTGCATCTCAACAGACTTTACTTCAGTGGTAACATTGACTGGAGCAAAGGTGACCACCATGCCCGGTTTGAGAACACCAGTCTCCACTCGGCCCTCAGGGACAGTACCAATACCACCAATTTTGTAGACATCCTGAAGAGACAGACGCAAGGGTTTGTCAGTTGGACAAGTGGGTGGCAGGATGCAATCCAGAGCTTCAAGCAGCATGGTTCCACTGGCATTGCCATCCTTACGGGTGACTTTTCATCCCTTGAACCAAGGCATGTTAGCACTTAGTTCCAGCATGTTGTCACCATTCCAACCAGAAATTGGCACAAATGCTACTGTGTCAGGGTTGTAGCCAACTTTCTTAATGTAGGTGCTGAATTCCTTAATGATTTCCTCATACCTCTTCTGGCCGTAGGGTGGCTCAGTGGAATCCATTTGGTTAACACCAACAATTAGTTGTTTCACACCCAGTGTGTAAGCCAGAAGGGCATGCTCATGGGTCTGCCCATTCTTGGAGACACCAGCTTCAAATTCACCACCACCAGCAGCAACAATCAGGACAGCACAGTTAGCCTGAGATGTGCCTGCAATCACCTTTTTAATGAAGTCTCTGTGTCCTGGGGCATCAATGATTGTCACATAGTACTTGCTGGTCTCAGATTTCCACAGGGAGATAGCAATGGTGATACCACGCTCCTGTAGCTTTCAGTTTACCCAAGACCCAGGCATACTTGAAGGATTCCTTTTCCATCTCAGCAGTCTCCTCAAATTTTTCAATGCTTCTTTTGTCAATTCCACCACATTTGTAGATCAGGTGGCCAGTAGTAGTGGATTTGCCCAAATCTACATGCCCAATAACAATGTTGATATGAGTCTTTTCCTTTCCCATTTTGGCTTAAGAATCAGTGATGGTTTTCATGACACCTGTGTTCTGGCAGCAAACCCATTGTGAAAAAGCCCAACTGATTTCTGACAAGGGTGCTAAGTACATACAGTGGGGAAAGAATAGTCCTTCAACAAAGAGTGTTGGGAAAACTGGATATCCATGTGCAGAAGAATGACGTTAGACCCCTGCCTCAAATCATATACAAAATCAACCAACTCAGAATGGCCCAAGGAGTAAGGCATGCAACTAGGAGAATGAATCTTGGGGACATTATGTTGAGTTAAATAAGTCAAAAATGAAGGGACAAATATTGTAAGACCTCACCAATATAAACAAACTATAATGAGCAAATGCTGAGAACAGAATTTGAGAGCATAGGTTATCCAGGGACAGAATGAGGGCAGACACTGGGCAATCGATGATTAAGGAGTACAGAATGTTCAATAAGGTTTATTGTAAAGGTTCCTAGATTGTAAGCCCTTACAGCAGTCACATCTATTCCTGAGTTTTAACAGTTATTTCTAAATTCTGAGACGCTGAGCTTTTTGTGTATAACCTGGTAGTGCCCTGGAAATTTTGGTATCTATGTGATATCTGAGGCTCAGAGTTAGAGTTCTGCAGCTCTGAAAGTCATCATTACTCCTTACAGCAACTGTTAAAGAAGCTGAAAGAGAGATCAAGCTACAATTATAGATATGAAGGAAACAGACTTGGTTAGGACTAAGGTAAATTAGAATCCAGGGTAAAGGATGATATTGACTGTATTTTAAAACTCCAACTTCTGTGTGAGACCAAAGGAAGAGAAGTTTATTTGATACACAATTTATATTTTCTGTACCACACTATCTAATTTAACCTGTCTGGTCAATTTATTTAAACAACATAATTACATGCAACCTAGAATAGGGAATAAGATCTTGTTATTCTGTACAGGCAAATGTAATACCCCAATACATCCCAGAATATTTTGGGCAGAAAATAAAAAGGGATCTGCAAAGTCCCCTTGCAGGGCTGGGGAAAAATGTGGAACTATTAAACTTCCCCACCTGGGGAATTCCTGCTATTCTCTTAAGCAATAGGAGCTCCCAATTTAATAAGCCAAGCACTGAATCTGGAGGCTCACCCTTATGAAACTTCTCTCTCCAACAGTGAAGCTGAACTTACTTATAACTATGCCTAAGAGTCACCCCCAGAGAACCTCTTTTGTTGCTCATATGTGGCCTATATCTCTAAGCCAACTGCCAATTAACTCACTACCTTCCCCACTATGTAGGACATGACTCCCAGGGATGTGTCTCCCTGGCAATGTGGTACAAGACTCCCAGGGATGAGCCTGGCCCTAGCATCGTGGGATTGAGAATGCCTTCTTGACCAAAAGGGGAAAATAAATGGAACAAAATAAAGTTTCAGTGGCTAAGATATTTCAAATGGAGTTGAGAGATCTTTCTGGAGGTTACTCTTATGCATTATATAGATATTCCTTTAAGTTTCTAGTGTATTTGAAAAGCTAGAAGGAAATACCTGAAACTGTTGAACTGTAATGCAGTAGCCTTGATTCTTGATGATGATTGTATAACTGTATGGCTTTTATTGTGTGACCGTGTGATTGTGAAAACTTGTGGCTGACACTCCCTGGATCCAGTGTATGGGTAGATGAGTAATAAAATAAAGACTACATATATATATATATAATGGGGGTATAAGGGCCATGGGATGTTTTGGGTGTTCTTTTTTATTTTTTTATTTTTATTTTTGGGGGGGCAAGTAATGAAAATATTCTAAAATTGATTGTGGTGATGAATGCACAACTATATGATGATACTGTGAGCCATTGATTTTATATTTTGGATGGATTATATGGTGTGTGAATATATCTCAATAAAATTGCATTTTTAAAAAATTAGACACATTCTAATGTAATTGACCATAACTGACCTAAATTCAACATAGATGGAGGAGAGGAAATGAACTCATTGGCTTTTAGAAGTCTCTGCATATGTGATTCTGTTTTCAAAATGTATGTTTTTATTTGCTGTTCTTTGTATATGATGATGTCAATAGACATTATTTTGTTAATAGTAGACAAATTTATAGTGTTATGGGTAGAATTTATTCCCCCAAAAGATATATTGATGAATGAAATTAGATAGCTTTTACAGTTTTACCATATGTACACAGGCTACCCACTTCCCTTCCCCATACACATCCATCAGTTATTGAACTTTGTAAGCTGGCATTTAAACATTTCAATAATGTTTTGTTGCAGCAATTTTTAAAACTATTACAGTGTAGTATGTTATTTTTCTGAAGCAAACCAAAGGTAAATTTCTCACAGTTTTTGCTGTCTGCTATAGCAACATTTGAGGGAGAATAGACTCTTTCATACATTTGTAAAAAGTGAAAAACAAACCTGTTCCAGTTTGCTAATGCTGCCATTATGCAAAATACCAGAAATGGATTGGCTTTTATAAAGGGGATTTATTAGGTTACAAATAAAGTCATAAAATTTTCCAAACTAAGGCATCAAAAAGAGGATACTTTCACCAAAGGAAAGGCTGATAGCATCCGGAACACCTCTGTCAGCTGGGAAGACACGTGGCTGGTGTCTGCTGGTCCTTTGCTCCCAAGTTCTAGCTTCAAAATGGCTTTCTCCAAAATGTCTCTGGGTTTCTATTTCAGCTCCTCTCTCTCTCAGCTCCTGTGCATCCTTGCTTGGGCTCCTGTCTCTCTTAGCTTCTCTCTCTCAGCTCCTGGGCATCCTTACTTCTTTCTCCCAGGGTGTTTCTCTCTAAGCCTCTAGGGGTCTTCTCTTAGCTTCTCAGGGCAAACTTTGGGCTTCACCTCTTAGCTTAGAATCTCCCAACATCTTTCGGTTCGCATCTCCCAGCATCTCTAAGCATCAGCACTTGTGTTGGCTCCTGAGCTCTCTCTTTTTTTTTAATTCATTTTTATTGAGATATATTCACATACCATGCAGTCATACAGAACAAAGTGTACATTCAATTGTTTACAGTACCATTATATAGTTCTGCATTCATAACCAAAATTAATTTTTGACATTTTCATTACCACCCACACAAAAATAATAAGAATAAAAATTAAAGTGAGAAAGAACAGTTCAAGTTAAAAAGAACACTGGGTGCCTTTTTCTTTCCTTCCCCCATTTTTCTACTCATCCATCCATAAACTAGACAAAGGGGAGTGTGGTCCATATGGCTTTCCCAATCACATTGTCACCCCTCATAAGCTACAATCATCTTCAAGATTCATGGGTTCTGGGTTGTAGTTTGATAGTTTCAGGTATTTACTGCTAGTTATTCCAATTCATTAGAACCTAAAAAGGGTTGTCTATATTGTGTGTTAAGAGTACCCACCAGAGTGACCTCTCAGCTCCTTTTGGAATCTGTCTGCCACTGAAGCTTATTTCATTTCATTTCACTTCCCCCTTTTGGTCAAGATGTTCTCCATCCCATGATGCCAGGTCTAGATTCCTCCCCGGGAGTCATATTCCACCGTTATCAGGGGGATTCACTCCCCTGGGTGTCAGATCCCACGTAGGGGGGTTGGCAATAATTCCACCTGCCAAGTTGGCTCAGCTAGAGAGAGAGGGCCACATCTGAGCAAAAAAGAGGCATTCGGGAGGAGGCTCTTAGGCACAATTATAGGGAGGCCTAGCCTCTCCTTTGCAGCAACAGTATTCTCAAGGGCAAGTCCTGTGGTAGAGGACTCAGCCCATCAAACCACCAGACTCCTTTGTCTGTGAGCACATCAGCAACCATTGAGGTGGGGAAGCCCAACCCCCTGCATTCTCCACCATCCTGAGCTCTCTTAAGGACTCCAGTGAACCAATCAAGACCCACACCTCCATGGAAATAACCCAATCAAAGGGTTCCACCCTAACCAAAAGACCAATACGTCTGCCCCCACAAGAGCGCATCAAAGAACATGGCTTTTCTGGGGGACACAATATATCCAAACCAGCCCAAACCTGAGTGCAAATCCTTTCTTTCTTCTTCTCTTTTTAAATCTTAAACCATGTACCAACTTTTTTGTTCAAATTGTGTAGCATAAATTAAATCTAAATTGTATTCTATTAACCGATCTGAGTGTATTTCTGTAAGCATAGGTATGTTGAAATAAACTTTTGAAAATCAAAAAAGAATGATATATTGAAGTTCTCCAGAACTGCAAGAACATAAACTATGTTGTTTTAAGCCAATAATAATAATAATAATAATAATAATAACATGCACCAGGGCAGGCTGGCAGTATCTGGAGTTGCTACAATACATTAACCAAGCTGTCCAGTTTCCAATGAGAAATTATGAAATATACATAGATGCAACAGAAACTGCCTATAGGAATGGTCATATGTCATGTTTTACAAATGAAAATTTCAAAGTAGCCATTATAAATGTTTCCGCAAATCTAAAAGAAAGCTTGATTAAAGAATTAACGGAAGATATAAAGAAAATTTTGTAACAAGCAGTTAATATCAATAAAGAGAAGGAGATTTTAAGAGAAAAAAGCAACAATAAAAAACAAACAAATAAACAATAAACCATGGACCAAGAACCTAAATATAAGAGTAAAAACTATAAAATCTTAGAACACAGGGGCAAATCTTCATGAGCTGGGATTCAGCACTGGATTCTTAAGTATGACAAGAAAAGCATGAGTAACAATAAAAGAAACTATAGATAAATTTGATTTCATCAAAATTAAAAACTTTTGTGCATCAAAGGAAATTATCAAGAAAATAAAAGACAACCTATAGAATGGTAGGGAATAGTTTCAAACCAAATATCAATAAGGTTTACTATCCAGAATATATAAAGATCACCTACCACTTAACAACAAAAAGACAAACAACCCAATTTTAAAATGGGAAAAGGCTATTCAAGTTTATATTCAAATATTCAAATTTATATTCAAATATTTAAAATGGGAAAAGGATATTCAAAGACATTTTTTCCAAAGAAAATATACAGATGGCCAATAAACACACAAAAAGATGCTCAACATCATTAGCCATCAGAGAAATGAAAATTAAACCACAAGATACCACTTTACACCCACAAGAATGGCTATTATTTTAAAAACAGATAACAAGTGTTGGAGCAGATGTGAAGGAATCAGAACTCTAGTGCATTGGTGGTAGGAATGCAAAATGGTGCAACCACTGGGGAAAACAATATGATGTTTGCTCAGAAAGCTAAAATGTAGAACTACCATTTGACCCTGCAATCCCACTTCTAGGTATATACCCAAAGAGAGTGAAAACAGATCCTTGTACATCAATGTTTATAGCACCATTATTCACAATAGCCAAAAGCTGGAAACTATGCAAGTATCCATCAACAAATGGATAGATAAACAAAATGTGGTACATACAGACAATGGAATATTATTTGGCCATAAGAAAAAATGAAGTTATGAGATATACTACAACATGGAATGATCTTTCACTTATGCTCAGTGAAAAAAAGCAAGACACATAAGGAAAAAAGTTGTATGAAGTCACCTATAAGAGATGCCTAGGAATAGCAAATTCACAGATTAGAGGTTACCAGGGGAGGGGAAAATGAGAGAAAGGTGAGAGTTTCTTTGTAAAAATTATAAAATTTTAAAAAAGGAAAGCCAAAGAAAAATGAACCCAAAGAAAAACTCTCCTGGCAGAGAGATCGATTTAAAAAAATGTTGATTACAAGTAATTAACTGCTGAAGTATAAAAAAGAAAATAACTAACTTTGATCTTTAAAATTTGAATAAAATTAAAACTATAAACACAATTACAAGACAGCGAGAGGGAGCGTCCAGTGAGGAGACATGAGAGACTGCTGCTGTTGTTGAGAAGACAATGGAAATACTGAATAACTATAGAGTTTGATGGAAAATATTTTAGTTAATTATTAGTGTTAAAATTTGTAGGGTGACTATCAATCCAAAAATGAAGTGGAAGAAAGGGAAAGGAATATAGAAAACATTATCAATCCAACAGAAAGCAGAGGAGGAAGAAAAGAAAACTAAAGCATTGTAAATAAAAATACTCAAAGAAGATGGTAAAACTGTAGAAATAAACTCAAATACATCAGTAAGCACAAAAATGTAAATGGATTTAATCCACCAATTAAAGACAAAAATTATTAGAATACATTTGCATTTTTGATCCATCTATATAATGCTTAAAATAGACATACCTAAAACCCACAAGAAATCTGAAAATAATGGAATATAAATACATATCCCATGCAAATGCTAACCAAAATAAAGCTGACAGAGTTATATTACATCAGATAAGATAATATTTAAAGCAAACAATATTAATAGGGGATGAAGAGATGTACTTCATAATAATTAAAGAAAAAGCCACCAAAATCATAAACTTGTGTTTACCCAATAACATAGCCTCAAAATAATACAATGAATAAAACATATAAAGCAAAATATGTAAATCAAAAGCAGAAACTAACAAATCAATGACCATAGTGAGAGATCTTAACACATCAGGAAATTTAATGTAGATCAAAATTTAATAAAAGCATAAGATTTGACCAAAAAAAGAAACAATCCAAAAAACAGAAAAATTGAATGCTGCACCTAATAGGGAAAATTATTTGCAGATGCACGAGTCATTTATAAAATGAATCATGTCACAAAGGGAAACAACAAATCACAAAAATTGATATCATTCAGACCACCTGCTAACTACACCACCATTACTTTACAAAGCAACAATAAAACCTGTATGAGGTCTGGAAACTTAAAAATGCCAGTCAATAATTAATGGGTAAAATAGGGAATCTCAGTGGAAATCATTAAGTATGTGGAAACAAATGCCAATAAAATACCGTGTATTTAAATTTGTGGGATGTAGACTGTCGCCTTAGCACCCTCGGGCCTTGGGTCTTGGTGTTTCCTTCTGCAATGAGTTTCCTCTACAGTGTTCCGCTGCCCGGCCTATGAAGGGGCTTTGGCAGCTGCTGTGCTAGCCAGGAAGGGCCTCGACACCCACACCCTTGATGTCCCTGAGAGCTGCCTGGCTTGGTTAGATGACCCTGGGTTAGAGCTCTCTGGAATAGCCACCGTTAGTTGACACAGTGTGTCCAGGGACCTAAGTGCCTATCCACGAGAGCATCTGCATGTTATGGTGAATACCAAATTTGGAGAAGAATCAAAAGGATCTGTTGATGATGAAGAAGAGGAAGACAGTGATGTGATGATGAACCTATTGCTGAGTTTAGTTTTGTGCCTACTGATAAATCAGCATTGGAAGCACAGTTCATGCAATGTGTGCGTGCCAAGCTTTGCATCCAGATCCTGAGGATGAAGACTCAGATGATTATGTTGGAGAAGAGTATGATGTGGAAGCACATGAACAAGGGCAGGGGGACATCCCTACATTTTACACCTGTGAAGAAGGACTTATCCAATTTGACAGCAGAAGGCCACGCCACATTAGAGAGATTGGCAGGAATGCTTTCTCGGCGTGTGAGCAACCAGTATAACGTGGCTGGGGTCCGGACCGAAGACCCGAAAAGAGATTATGAAGATGGGATGGAGGTAGATAGCACAACCAACCGTTGTTGGACAATTTGAGGATGCAGATGTTGATCACTGAAAATGACTTACGCTGCTTCAAGATTCGGACCATTACTGTAGGAGAGAACTTGGTTCCTCTTACACGGTGGAGTAGGGGGTGATGAAAGTCTTTTTCCTTCTCCAAAATTCACCTGAACCCGTTCTTTCTTAGGGCAGATTATACTGAGAGAGCAGGTTGTCACCACGAGAAGAAACTTGTGACCTTTATTAACAAAAATGAATGATCTTAATCAAGAGGGTATTTGTAGTTTATCATTGAGTCTAAAACTTTCAGTGTTTAGGTATCCTCTGAGCAGGCCTGTAACTGTGGCCTTCACTGTACGCATATTTTGTAAGCTAGCAGACCTACATGGTGAAAACGCACAGCAGCCTGGAGGTAGAGGTAGACCAGGTACGGAAGAGAGAGGCTGAATTTATCCTTTGGGGATCTAAGGATACACTTATCCCTTAAAAAGAGAGACAAAATTACCTCAGAGGGGTCCTAGACTCTCTGTTTATTCTCCACAGGGTGGGGGTCTTTTACTAATATTGGGACCCATGTTAATTAATTCCGATATCTCTAGGTAGCCTCTTCAGAAACATCCCAGCCACACATATTACCACTAACTAACACAAGTCCTGTCCTCTGACTAGCTTTTGCTATTTTCACCATGTTTAACTCACAAAATTCTTGTCTTTTCTCTTAGGTTACATCCTTCGATTTCCAACCTCTTAGGTGATTTTCTGTAACAGAACCAGTGAAACAAGTGAAAGTCCTCAACGTACTTCAGAGAATTATTTTGTCTTTTTAATAGCCTAACAAATATATCTGAGTTTTCTATTTAAAAAATTGTGGGATGTAGCTTTGGACTGTGGCACACATTAAAGGCTGAAGGTGCAGAATTGGACCATCCTGAAAATTCATAAGACAACTGGGTAAGGTCTGTACCTCTAAAAATAAAATTCCTAATTTTAAAATGTAATAGCATACATCTGGCAATTAGCAGTCAGTTGATTTTTAACTACCCTGTAGTACAGAAAAAAAAGGCCTACAAATGAGTCTGGAGGAATGCATCCCAAAGACCCTGACAAAGCTGAGGTATGCAAGAGATGCCACAGAAGAAATAGTATAGATAGCATTGCAAAAAATATTTCTAGACCAAAAGTCTCAATGGAGCAAGACCTCCTTTCTCAGGGGCCCAGGTGTCTGTGCCTCCATATACACCTCCATTCGCTTCACCTTGTCTTACTGATCCTCTTGCACGTGGACCAGAGGCAGCCTCCAGCCCCCAAATCTACAGGTCCAGCTGTGAAGCCCACCACCAATTGCTCTCAAGTCCACCTAAATGTGCCTGGCATGGGTGAGGATTGTTGTGGGGGATGGTGGAATCATATATATAGTTCTTGGCTTCAGGTATCGACCCAAGGAAAGGGCTTGGCCAGGGTCTGAAAGTGCACCTGTGCAGATGGCATGTTAGGGAGATGTCAATGTGGGAAGCTTTTCTTTTTGATGATGATGATGATGATGATGCAATACATTTACATTTTTATGAATCCTCATAATATCCATCTACTATACTTCTAATATCTCTGGGCTTAAGAGAAAAAAATCCTGCTTATATGAAGGGGGAGAGGGAAATACAAAAATTTATAACTCAAAAGAAATTATATATGAGGGGAACTGAAAATGACTTTTCATGTTAATTTGAATGAGGTCAAATGGGTAAATTTAGAGCGTGTTCTAATGTGTTCCCTCGTTGACATTAGAATGGAAGGTCAGGAAAAGAAGGCATGTTTCCAAACGATACTAAGGAATGTCCCCTTCCTCTCAGCCTCAGGTCATTTTGCTGGCATTCATGTCTGTCCCATGCCAGGAAACTATAAGCTTCTTGAAGACAAAGATTGTTTGGCTCATCTTTGAAAAATAATAATTAACATTTATTGTGCACTGGTGCATAGTGCCGACCACTATGTATCCATTATAACATTTAAACATTACCGCAATCCTATACAATAGGGCTATTTTCCTCATCACTGAAAGTCTGAGGACACAGGGCTCAGAAGTTAAATAACGACCCCAAATTTCATAGCTAGTGAATAATGGAACATGTGTTTAAACCCAACAGGTCTGACTACAGAGTGCACCCTCTTGAACCCAGTGCCATGTCCAAGGCCAGGTCATTCAGAAAGGTTGGGTTCAGGAATTGTTTGAGAGAATGAATGGCTGAACTGGTGGGAAAACAAAAAGGGACCATCCAGGAAATGCGCTTAGCAGCATTAAGGCATGCCCCTGGTGAGATTAAGGGCATGGATTGATGGATTCCTGGTTCAGCTAAAACCTGGACCCCTAGTAATCCCCATCACTGGTCATAAAAACCCAAGAGTCATATGAGAGGGAGAGGAGGAGGAAGGGGTAAAGGACAGAAATAGACATGGGAGAGTACTGATTCTGTTTTAAGGAGCTTTCACAAATGAGAATTTGTCTGGGGCAGTACAAACCCACCTTCACAAACAGTGGTGAGTCAGAATTGGGCATCTTCATGTGAAAAAGCCATCTCATTATGACCCTAGAGACCACAGAAGCTCACAGAAGCTAGAAAGGTTTTCACACCTTCGCCCACCTCTGAACACTTGCCCTTAACAACTTTAAAAGCAAAAGACTTGGAAAGATTGAAAGTCCTTTCGAAAAAAAGGCTTCCCACTTGCTTCCCATTTCTCTTACTCCCTGTGGCAGTCAGGGTTCCATCAGGGGAGTAGAGACAGCATGAGGTTATGGAATAAGGGACTGATCATGGGACTCTGATCTTACAGAGTTGTGGGAAGCACTTGGGAGGTGAAGGTTCCAGAAGGGGTGCTGAAGCATCAGGGAACACAGTCACAGAGTAGTCAGGCTGAGAAGCCAGGCATGCCCAGCCACCAACGGGGACTGCCAAGGGAGATCAGGGAGAGGCGTGTGGGGAGCTGCTGCCTCTGAGTATCTCCAGTCTGGGGGTCCACAGCCAAGCACCTGCGGTGGACCTGAGGCTCCTGATGGCTGGCAGGACCAGGAGTCGGGAAGAAGAGCTGGAGGCAGAGCAGAGAGCGCAAGGACAAGCGGGAACCACCAGGCACCTCTACAACTGTCCATCACCACCCCCGACAGCCACAAAACTTCAGAGTAAAGGCTGCCACTTTCCTTCAGCCTTCCCAATCTGAGCCTGTTCCTCTTTTGGCCAATGCTAACTCAGAAGCACACAAGGAAGGGGATGCTGGAAAACACAGTTCTCTGCTTAACCAAGCTGACCCAGCATAGTCTACCAGGCTCCTTTAATTAAATATAGAATATTTAAAGTTATTATTCACATCTTTGGGGAGATGGTACATTTCAATCATAATTAAGTGATAAATATTTCATGGTATATATCTTTGTCATATAATTAGGAATAAAAAAATGTAACCTAAAAAATTGCTAAATAATTCAAATAGCTGAGGATATGATTAAAGCCATGATTGAAACATGGTCAGAAGGTAACTCAAGATCTTCAAACATGCTGTCCCAAGCAAAATGTCACAACCCAGGTGTAAAAAAAAATAATACAAATAAAAAAGTGTTTTTAAATTAAGAATTGATCCCAAAGGAAGTTTTTCATATGGCTTTAAATGTGGGGTAAAAACAAATACATACAGAATATATTCAGGTCATATTACAAGAGAAACAAAAAGTATTTTAGTCAATTTATGAACTATAAATCAATATTCATTCTTCTCTGACCATTGCCAAAGCCAGTACTCATTCATTTACAAATATTGTCTTCCTCTTTTCAAACCCGAGGTTAGGGACTGTGTTATGTTACTTTGAAAGCCGCCACAGCACATAGTTAAAGGACAATTGGCAAGTAGGAAATACCTCTTAACAAATTTCACTCTAATGCCATATTCAGTACACGCTGCTTTTATAAAGCACTATCCTTGGTGCTGGGGAGCTGTGAACCTCTAGGGGCTAATAAACCAGTCTTGGCACTGCTAGTGCACATGACTTACTCCAAAATAGAAATAATGGGACTTTGATAAGTGCTCTAACTGAAGAACAAAAAAACATAATTGGGGAATATGGAGAGAGGAGAAATTAATCTGATATGGGAAATTTGGAAAGGCTTCTTTCAGAAGGTGGAAGCAAGCCTTAAAGGCTAAGATTTCAAAAGGTATGTGTGGGTGTAAGAAAGAGAGAGAGAGGAGATAAGCAGGGAAGGGAGAAAAATATAGCTGAAGACAAATTGGGAAGCTTGGGATATAAATTGGGGCATGACTTATCAATGGATCAACTTAAATGTTCTCCATGCCTCTCCAGCAAAATGAAAACCCATGGCTCCCACCATTAAATCTTCAAACACAATAATAAACATGCCTATAAAGCTTTAGATCCTGGGTTTAAGAACTCATACCCTTTGGAGGAAGTTGAAAACGTTTACATTGGTCAAGAAAACTCTTACACTATGAACATCCACCCTTCCACAAAGTCATTCATAAATTTCATGTACTCATAAATTCAAGTGTAAATACATATGTTTATTGGACCAAAAGCTTCAGGGAAAATGAAAATCAAGTCTCCTGCCCAAAATGAACTCATTACCTAGCACAGCATCTGGAACTTAGTATGGTTCAATAAATACTTATATCAAGAATGGATGCATGGATGCATGGATGGATGAATGGGGAGCAGGAAAAGAACGCATGCCAGCATCAATTATATTAGCAAAACAAAGTGGGCTAAGGGCTCAGGCTCTGGGGTTACCATGTGACACGTGGGCTAATGTTATTGAACCTCTGGTGACTTTGGTTACCTTGTCTGTAAATGTGGTTAATAACGGCACCCTCCTTGGTTTGTTGTAAGGGGGTAAACTATGTGAGGAAGAAAAGGACGCATGGAAGAAGTGTCCTTTTGGAGGGGTGATAAAGTTAATTTAAGGATTCAGCAAGAAGAGGTAAAACACTTCCATTTTTCTTATTCCAAACCTTCATCTGTTGACATACTTAAGAAACGTAACAAGTCCATACTTACAAAAGCTGAGAACCTTTGCCTTTGAAAGGCAAAAGGACAGCAGCCCAGACCATGTCAGCATGGGAAGGAACCTCAAAGAGCCTTTTGGAGAAAGCAAGGGCCTGGAGTCCTCACACACCCCAGGTCACCCAGCTAAGTGGGCAAGATCTTGGTCTCCTGACATGGATCCCAAAGCTGTACTCACTATTTCACATTTTCCCATGAAACCTTACATCAGGGTATAATTTTTGCTTCAAGAACAACTAAGTTCACAATATTTTTCCAGTATCTTCCTCTCTTCAAAATTACTAGACTTGGGAAATCTATTACAGCATCCAAATGGCAAACATTTTACTAATATGCATACTTTAGTTGTCCATTGGTGCCCCCAAACACTTACTGTCTTATGAAACCCCAGAGATAATAGTCAGATAAACCTGAACTGGCCCCAAAGTGGGGATAAGACAACATCCTAAGCTACTGCCTGGCAGAATCCCTTCACAATGCACATGTTTTAGTGTTTTAATGTACTGGAAGTAGAACGTGCTCTTTCACTGTGCTCTGAAAAGGTCCGTTTTTTCCACGGCATATTCATGCTACAGCAGAACCAGTGCTTGGGCTCATGGGCATGCAATGGGCTGATTTAACCACTGCCACCCACCACCTCCTAGACCAAGTGGCCTAATGGAGTCTCCAGCATCCATTTCAAAAACCCACCAGCCAATGGCCACATTCCCCACAGTCAACTATTGTGCAAATGCCTTTTATTGTCTGTCTATTGACGGAAGGAAAAGGAGGGAGAGAGAAGGAAGGAAGGGAGAGAGGAACACAGGAAGACAGGAAAGAAACACTGCAAGCCCTGAATTAATTTGCATGATCAGCTCTAAGCAGTGACCAAGAAGAGACCTTCAATAGTGTCAACAAAGAAAAGCCCAGGACTGGCTGGCTTCATAGGCAAATTTTACCAAGCATTTCAAGAAGCATTTCAATACCACTCCTGCTCAAATTCTTCCAGAAAATTGAAGAAGAGGGAACACTATCTGACTCATTCTGTTAAGTCAACATCACCCTAAACCCAAAGCCAGATTAAGATACTACAAGAAAACTAAAGATCAATCTCTCTAATGAATACAGATGCAAAAATTCCTCAGAGAGTACTTGCAAATAAAATCCAACAGCATATTAAAAGAATTATGCACCATGACCAAGTGGGTTTTATTCCAAGTATACAAGGGTGGTTCAACAAGAAAATCAATTAATGTCATACACTACATTAACAAATCAAAAGGGAAAAACCACATGATCATCTCGATTGACGCAGAAAAGGAATTTGACAAAATTCACTGCCCTTTCATGATAAAAACACTTCAGAATGTAGGAATCGTGGGATACTTCCTCAACATTATAAAGGGCATATATGAAAAACTCACAGCTAACATCATACTTAACAGTGAGAGATTGAACGCTTTCCCTCTAAGATCAGGAACAAGACAAGAATGCCCATCATCACCTCTGTTATTCAAAATTGTGCTAGAAGTTCTAGCTAGAGCAAATGGGCAAAAAAGAAAAAAAAAAAGCATCCAAATTGGAAAGGAACAAGTAAAACTTTCACTGTTTGCACACATGATCCTATATTTAGAAAATCCTGAAAAAAAAAAAATGACAAAGCTACTTTAGCTAATAAACGAGTTCAGCAAAGTGGTGGATACAAGATCAACACACAAAAATCAATGGTGTTTCTATATACAAGTAATGAGCTATCCAAGAGGTTATAAAAAAAAATTCCATTTCCAATAGCAACTTAAATAATCAAATATCTAGGAATAAACTTAACCAAGGATGTAAAGGACTTATACACAGAATGCTACAGAATGTTCTTAAAAAGAAATCAAGGAAGACCTAAATAAATGGAAAGACATTCCATGTTCATGGATTGGAATGCTAAATATCATTAAAATGTCAATCCTAAACAAATTGATCTACAGATTCAATGCAATACCAGTCAAAATCCAACAGCCTTCTTTGGAGAAACAGAAAAGCTTATTGTCAAATTTATTTGAAAAGGTAAGAGGCCTCAAATAGCCAAAATAGTCTTGAAATTCAAGACGAAGTGGGAGGACTCATGCTTACTGACTTTAAAGTGTATTATAAAGCCTCAGTGGTCAAAATAGCATGGTACTGGCATAGAGATCGACATATCAATCAATGGAATCAAATTGAGAGTTCAGAAATAGACCCTCACATCTATGGTCAATTGATTTCTGACCAGACTCCCAAGTCCACTCAACTGGGACAGAAGTCTCTACAATAAATGATGTTGGGAGAACTGGATACCCATATCCAAAAGAATGAAAGAGGACTACTATCTCACACCCTCATACAAAAATTAACTCAAAATGGATCAAAGACCTAAATATAAGAACCAGTACCATAAGACTCCTAGAAGAAAATGTAGGGAAACATCTTCAAGATCTAGTGATAAAAGGTAGTTTCTTAGACTTAACACCCAAAGCATAAGCAACAAAAGAAAAAACAAATAAATGGGAACTCCTCGAAACTGAATACTTCTGTGCTTCAAAGGACTTTGTCAAAACGGTGAAAAGGCAACTGACTCAATGGCAGAAAATATTTGGAAACCACGTATCTGAGAAGGGTTTGTTATCTACAATATATAAAGAAGTCCTACAACTCAACAGTAAAAGACAAACAACCCAATTTAAAAAATAGGCAAAAGGCATTTCCTCCAAAAGTAAATACAGATGGCTAAAAAGCACATGAAAAAATGCTCAGCTTCACTAGCTATTAGGGAAATGCAAATCAAAACCACAATGAGATATCATCTCGTACCTGCTAGAATGGCTGCTATTAAACAAACAGGAAACTACAAGTGTTGGAGAGGATGTGGAGAATTTAGAACACTTATACATTGCTGGTGAGAATGTAAAAGGGTACAGCCGCCGTGAAGGACAGTTTGGCGGTTCCTCGGGAAGCTAAGTATAGAGCTGCCTTACCACCCTGGCAATCCCACTACTCAGGATATACCCAAAAGGTCTGAAATCAGGGATACAGAGAGACATTTGCACACCAATGTTCATAGCAGCATTATTCACAACTGCCAAAAGATGGAAACAACCCACGTGTCCATCAACAGATGAATGGATAAACAAAATATGGTATATTATATGATGGAATATTATTCACTAGTAAGAAAAAATGAAGTCCTGAAGCATGCAACAACATAGATGAACCTTGAGGACATTATGTTAAGTTGAAATAAGTCAGACACAAAAGGACAAGTATTGCATGATCTCACTGATAGGAACTAATTATAATGTGTAAACTCATAGGCATAAAATATAGATTATAGGTGACCAGGTTATATAATAAGGCCAAATAATGGGAAGCAGTTGCTTAATATGTGCAGAATGTTTAACTAGGTCAAACTTAAATGTTTGGAAATGGATAGAGGTGACGGTAGCACATTATTGTGAGAATAATTAACAGTACTGACTTGTGTGTGAATGTGGTAGAAAGAGGAAGTTTAGAGTCATGTATGTCATCAGAAGGAAAGTTGGAGGTTAAAACACAGGAATGTATAACAGTGACTTTTATGGTGGACAATGACTGTAATTAACTGTACAGAGATTTTGAAAAAGTTATTTCATGAACTAGGACAAATGCATGTCATGATTACAAGGAGTTAATAGAGGGGTATATGGGGAAAATGGACTATAGTTAACAGTAATATCTTAATACTCTTTCATCAACAGTAACAAATATACTACGCCAACAGTGGAGGTCAATTATTGGGAGGGATAAAGGGCATGGGAGGATTTTGGTTTTATTTTTTATTTTTATTTATTTTCTGGAGTAATGAAGATGTTCTAAATTGATCATGGTGATGTACACACAACTAGGAGATGATACTGTGAGCCACTGATTGCATACTTCAGATGATTTATATGGTATGTAAATATATCTCAATAAAATTGCTTTAAAGAAAAAAACAAAACCTCTGGAAGAAGAGCGAACAATAAATACTATGTAAATCCAAAAAAATATTTAAAACCCACTAGCCAATGGTCATATTTTCTACAGTCAACTAACACACAAATGTCTTCTGTCTGGCTATTGACTGAAGGAAAAGGAGGGAGAGAGAAGGAAGGGAGAGAGGAACAGAGGAAGAAAGGAAAGTTAAGACTGCAAACCCTGAATTAACCTACATGATCAGCTCTAAGCAGCAACCAAGAGGAGACCTTCAACGGTGTGCCCTTGTGCATTGTGCCTGGTACGGGTTTCTAATCCCTAAGGGTGATGAAGCGCTCAGGAGACACACCTGATACTTCCAGCTAGCAGTCAGCAGTGACGGATGAGTCCATTAGAAGGATGGCCTTGACGCCATGTCTTCTATATGGCTGTCAACATTCAATAGGAAGTGAGGCCTTCAGAAGCTTGTTAGATCTCAATTCTGCTGCTATACAGGGAGTTAGGATACGGCTCTTTCAGCAGGTTCTGATGCAGGTCAGAGGAAGCTTTTTTCTAAACTGATTTCTTCAGTTTTCAATTCCTGACCTTTATCTATATCCCTAGAGAGCTAATAAAGACAAAGATTAGTCTCCTCATAAAAGTAATGGCAACTCCACCCACAAGTATTAAAAGCATTGACTCTGGCACAGAAGTTACCCTGTCCAACAAGTCCACTTCCCTCTTTTGCCAGGTTCTTCTCCTGAGCTGCCAAAAAAGCAGAACCTTTTACAGCATATCTTCTCTTTAATCCCAAATTTACAATTAGGCATCAAGGCAGGAAGAATTAAAAATAACTTCCCCTAATCTTATTTTTCCCTCTCACCCACTCCACTAAGAAGCCCTGATTAGGGAGAAATCAGCTTAGATTAAAATGATGGAACAGATTAGGATGTTGGCAAGAGTTCTGACCACAGTCCCAAAGAGGAAACAGAATCCTCTCCTCTGGGTTCTATTTATTTTTTAATCAGTAACATATAAGAAAACCTTTTCTGAAATCTTGCTTGGTGGACTAATTAAAATTTTGCACTGACAATGCAATTTAAATTCAAATTTAAATTTCAGTTAGTCCTATTGTTTCCCAGTGTATCCAAAGATTCCACAGGTTTGTCCCGAATAACCAGTGTGTAGTTCTTGAGTAAATCAAACTGTTTCCTTGTTTTCAGTCAAAAAAACACATCCTTAGAAATGTACCCAATCCCTGTGATGTGGATGGCTACACTCAAGTAGAGATATAAGCAGAGATCCCCCTGGTTCAATGGACAGACCGAATCATCACTGTTATTAAAAATAATGTGTTAATATCCACAAAAAATTCACTCATTGAGTGAATTAAAGACACGCCCTCAATCTCATTTAATTTGCTTTTTCTCATAGGCCAAGTCAATTTATCATAAATTCTCTTTGTGGAATCATAATAAATGAAACTTTCTCTTACTCTTTGACAGCTTCAGTCAAAAACAAAACCCTTACCTGAGTAATGGTTGACAGCATTTAAGCACAGGATATTTTGAAATGCTGTATCTTATGGCAAAGCTAAGCAAAGCAAAGGTGAAGTCCAACATGTATCAGATTCACATTCTATTAGCGCAAATAAAGTAAGCAGAAAGCCAAGCCACCCAGTGCCATGCTCTCCATGAACATTGCCCACTGCAGGCTTCTGCTAGTAACCGAGGTCGAGGCTCATTTGAACAGCAGAAACAAAGGGCGAAGCTGATTGTTAATGTGCTTGTCCTCCGTCTTCATTATCACATTTAAGCCAAGGAATCACAGCTGGACAGCTGGGCTTCTCCAGAACATCACCAGCAATCCTGATGAACTAACAACGAACCCAGCAGGAGAACCACTTCTATACCCAAAGCTTGACCAAGGACTACACTGCCAGTGTTCCAAGCAAAGGTATTTCTTTAAGTGGTGAATGCTGATACCTGAATGCCAGGCTAAACTGTGAAATAATGAAGGGATTAATGGGTTTTTGTCAGGCGATTCAGTGAGAATGTTATGTCTTACCAGCTAAGGAGACACGGGTAATATAACACCAAAGACAAATCATCTGGGCTCTTTAAGAATACATGGCTGGCGCTAAGAAAATCTTCAAGAGCCAAGTATTTTGAGAATTATAAAGTGATGTTATAACAAGGTCAGGAGTCTAGGTACATAGGTTTTAAATTACTGCACTAGCCTGTAAGAGAGTCCTATAAAGGGGATGAAAGGTACTCCATTACAACATTGGGGAGGCAAACAGAGATGCTTCCAAGACCAGCAGGTATAATTTGTATGGCTTCTTCAGGTTGTGTTAACTGTACAAAGTTGGCTAGTATGGTCAGAGGTGAAAGAATATTTCTTAGGAAATTAGCTTAATGACATAAAACCACTAGCAATGAACTTCAATGACCAAAGTCTGACTTCAGGTTGCATTAAAATTGTAAAATTAGCAGATTTTTTCATTTCTCTATTCAAGGCAGGTGATTTGAAAAGTCATACCTCCAATGCTGTATTTGAGGAAAGCAAAACAACAAACTCAAACCAATTGCTTTTTATTTAAATGTTCTGAAAGCTGGTTGCCAAATCACGTGCTCTATTAAATGGGCAGGCTAACTCATGTCATGTTCTCCCAATTACAGCTCTCTATATAAACTGCAGTACAGTCTAGTTTTCACCTTCAGATTTTTCCTTCTGTCAGGACACAAAATGCTTCCCAACTAAGAAGCCAGTGCCCCCTGACCACCCCAGGATAAGTTCTGTGGGTATCCTCCGAGAATGAAAGCATACCAGAGCACTGATCGAGGGAAAGTGCCTCTGTACTCAATGGTCCAATTGGTATTTTGTGGCCACTGGCCTTGGCAGCTTTCATTTCTCTTCGCACTAGTTCCAAAGCAGTGTAGCCAGGTGCCATTTTTAAAGGAAACTGCTGTAACTAGTCCTAATAGCTTAAATCAGTACTTTCCCAAGTGAGAGTTGGGCTACCCAGAGACATTTCAAAGACTGAGATAGGAAGTCAAAGGAGAGAAAAACCATGAAACTAGAGCAGTTGGTTTGCTTCCTGGTTGTCGAGACAGATGTATCTTTAATATACCTAATCTTATTGGGTACTATTAACACACATATTGTCTTAGGGGGAAAAACTGTTAGATTATGCAGTTTTTACCCTTGAGAGACCCAGTAAGTAGGAAACAACTGTCTTTCCTTTTGTAATGGTGGCTGATCTCAGAGGAGAAAGGGGGTCACACTCCGCTCAGTCACCCTCTGTACAGCATTGCTGCTGCTTAGTCTTCTTCCTTACAAACAATACTGCTCCTAGCTTTGTCCTTTTCCTTCTGCCACTTATTGACCACATCTGATGTTGAATGTGGGCAAGCTCACTGCAGACAGAAACAATATACCATTTCTGCAAATTTTAATTCAACACATATATTGTATATGGACACTACATGAGCATAGAAGCATAAATAGGTACAATACTTAAGGAAAATGGGAATGGGATGAAGGAGGGGTACAAATGAAACCTTGATTGTACTTGTGGAGTTTTATTTCAAAAGGAAGAGATTAAGTAAATATGGTCAAATATTAACCATTTTTAAATCCGAATGGTGGATGTATTGGAAGGATCCACTGAATTTTTCTGAATATTTGAAATATTTGAAATTTTTTAAAGAATAAAATAAAACATACTGGCAAATTTAATAACTAGGAATTCCATAGATATTTGAGAATTATACTAATTTATGGAGAAGAAAAAAATCTAAAATAAATCAGTTGCCAATAATTTTAATTTAAAACACTGGATTGAGTATTTTTCATCCCAGGAGAGCAGAGTTGCTATTCATTGACTAGGTCAGCATGCGCTGACAAACATTTTATAGACTCCATCCCATGGATCATAACTCCTAAGTTATTATCTTCATCTTATTCATGAGGAAACTGAGGCCCAGAAATGAAGTAACTTGGCAGTGACACCATGAACCAAGCAGCAATGTCAGGATTCAAAGCCAAGTTCAAAGGCTGGAACTCCAAGATTCATGTGGTTACGTTACACTCTCTGATCTACTAAACTAGCAGATCCAACTCCAGAGGAGAGACAGATCACATGGAGGAAGGGGTCTCAAAAATGATAGGGTACTTTCATGTCCTAACTCAAAGTCTCTTTAACAAGGGTTTTCTGTCCACACTGCTTTTCCTCGTGTTGACTGTCACAGCTCCTACATTAACCAGTTACGTGACCCTAGACATAAGAGTGGTCACTATACTTCTCTGCCCTCTTCAGTAACAGGGGACAATTTTAAGGACCAAAGGCTGTCACATGCTTGAAAGTGAAGTCTGGTCATACTATGATACCAGAGCATTTGTCTCTCTGCTAAAATTATCTGTATAATTGTCTGCTACCAGTCATCCTTGGTCTGGAACCCCAATGAGGCCAGGAATCTTATTTATCCTACTCACTGCTGGGTCCCCGTATCTAGCACAGTGCCTGGCGTACTGTGGCATTAGAAAATTGTTCAAATAATAAAATAATAGGTGGTCAATAAAAGTAACACAAAAGAGAAATAATGGGAAAATTTTCATAATGCATTAAGTGCCTCGAGCAAGACATATAGTATAATCCAAGTGTTCTTAGATTGTACATACTAACTAGCACCCCACCACCACCACCACCAGTGTAGCTCAAGAGCATGAGTCGTAAGTGCGTGCCTGAGACCCTCACCCTGGAACATGAGAAACAGCTCACCTACAAACTGACCCAGTCACTCGGAGCAACTGCCCACGGGCTATCTGGAGGTACAATTTGGAACTTCCATGACCAGACTCCTCTTACCACAGCCACACGACCTCTTGCATCCGGGCTTCAAATGCTCAAAGGGGTGACCACCCACCCATTACTTTAAAAACACCTGGGATGTCACCCCCCTTTCCCCAAAGTAAATGTCATGCAGGAAACACAGCCTGTATCTTAAGTCACACCATTCCAAGTAAAATCTCCAAGTCTGTCCACCCAGGTGTTTTCATATGATATGGCAGAGATAAGCTTTTATTTATGGAGAAATATGCAGAGAAAACTTTTGAGGGACAGGCTACACACCAAAATGTTAAGTAATTATCTCCTATTGTAGGATTAGGAGATATTGTAATTCATATTTTATATGTTATCTAAATTTTTCTACAATGAACATATACTACTTCCATAATAAAGTTATTACTTACTGAACAAATTAACAAAGCCAAAGGCCACAAGTCTAGCGCCCTGGACACTGAGTGCCTAACAAGTTTAAGTTGAGACACATTTGGATTCAAAAGACAATAGGTCCACCA
The DNA here is from genome assembly GCF_015220235.1 of Choloepus didactylus. NCBI lineage: Eukaryota > Metazoa > Chordata > Mammalia > Pilosa > Megalonychidae > Choloepus > Choloepus didactylus. The sequence continues at coordinate 10,221,450 of NC_051321.1, forward strand.
GATGGAGCTGTTTTTGTAGCTCCCATACCTTGACCTTGAAACAAGGTTCAATGAAGGTGTCAGGGATTGATTTAGGTGATGAATGTACAACTATGTAATGGTACTGTGAACAATCGAATGTACGATTTGTTTTGTATGACTGCGTGGTATGTGAATATATCTCAATAAAATGAAGATTTAAAAAAAAAAAGAAACAAGGTTCACAACAGTGCTTTAATTTGATCACCTTTTGATACTGTATTAATTCTCGCTTAGCTACACCACGTTTTAAATGGATGCTTTCTCCTCAGCCAAATGGCTATGAATTTAAAAAGCATATAATCACACTAAAGAACCAATATAATCAGTTAGTACCTTGGTATTACATTATTTACTGACCCAAGGGTTTTGCTTAGATTTAGCATTTGATGGATAAGTACAAAAGGGTCCGCCGTTTGGCTGTGTGTGGATAGGACAGTTTCATGAGCACAGGGATGTGTGAGTTACATGAACTCTACGTGCTGGCACTGGCAGAGTGTCATGCCAAAGGGCACCCGCCAACTTCCACGAGTCTGTGTCTGTCCTGAGTTAGCTTGAGGGCCCTGCTGGTCCAGCAAAGGGGCATGAGGGAAATAGCAGAACTCCAACAGATCACTTTATCCAGTACTGAATCCCCAATGCACATCAAAGTAGCCATAATTAAATGAGGCAGTGTGGATCTAAAGGTAAAATGCCATCCCCAACATGCTTTGATAAAGGGAATTTTGCTTTATAAAGCCTTTTTCAGTAGTAAATTACATTAATAACCAACATTTAAAAACACCCAATATTTAAGGGTTCTGAATCTCTGATTTATTAGGCAGCACAGAAAGAAGAGGTTTAGATTATAATACAAAAATAGCACAAGCTACTCATAAACAGCAACTGGGCTTACTGGGGTGGGGGTGGGTGGGAGTAGGGACACAAAGTTCTTCCGAGTACTGCACAAGATCACGCAGGCTCCTAATCCTACACACAACAAGCACTAAATGGCACACTGACCAGTTTCTTGTAAGACAGAAAACAGAAAACCACATCCTAAAAAACGTGTCCACAATGACCGTGAGGCATCCCTTAGGGGTAAGCTCATTGGAAGCGAACAGCATTCCACAGAGAAATCACTTTCACGAGGTGACTAGGTGGACCTGCAAAGAAGAAAATACATTTCAAAAGATGGATTCAGACTTACACTAAATCTTCACTAAAATACTTAAAAAAATAAATACATAAATAAAGATAATTCTCCATATCATAAGAATTTTTAAAAAATACACCATGGGCAAAATCAATTTCACTTAAGGTCCAAGTCTTTTTTCAGAAATATGCAATTACAAATAATAAAAACTAAAAAGTATAACAACAAAAATGCTATTTAGAACTATCTAGAATAGGCCAAGCTAAGTTCGTGTTCTGCTTCAGGGCATTACATTGAAATGAATCTCATTCCCGCTATAATTTTTTTTCTTTTTAACCTTAATCACCAGCGGCTGGGGCAACTAAATGGACATAAGAACTATATAAATGTCAGAGAAATATGTAAACCTCATTAATGTTTCCAAAAATTCATTTAGAGATAGAAACAGGTCCAAATAGATGCCTGTCTAAATGTCCTGCAATTACGTTACAATTATTTTCCAAATACACAGATAGGCTCTGTCTTTTCTCAGCTCATTACTGACTCAAACAATCTGCCCTTCTGGGATCAATTGTTTGCTAATAAATAATTGTTTACAGTCACAAAATGATGTTAGGAGGTTTTCTTATTAGTTTTCCTTCTGCACCCTAATAAGATTGAAAACTAGCTGATTCCCAAGAGTCTAACCTTAACCTCGCTTTGTTTAACAGCCCAGGAAATGATGAACCATCTGCTTCAGAAAATAATGGACGGCCAAGAGGAAATACTGTTTAATTGTAGATTAACCTCCTCATGAGGCAGTCTGAAGCAGCTTTAGAATTAGCAACTATAACCGGCAAAAGAAACAAGAGCCTTTTTCTCCGTCATTTAATGTCCTAAAAGAAAGCAAAGGGACTTTTATTACCTATATTTACTTTAAAACATTTATTTCCACAATGGAAACAAAAATCACTCAGGTCAAACTGAGTCTCAAAAGTGCAGTCACTGCCCTCCAATTCTGTTTACCCAAATACCTTTAATGCAGCAAACCATCAAACCATCTCATGCACTTAAGAGGGTGTATTTAAAAGTAATAAAAACTTTTCCATTATTTTCAAGTTCTTATAAGATTAAAGTTACTATTTTTCCCTGGTTTCTTTGTTAATAGTAATAATTCCACCACGCAGGGGTACAAATTGTTTTATTATCATCAACACAGCACTTAAGTAAATCAAATCGTGTCAAGTACATAGTGACCTACAAGTTCAAAAGAAAAAAAAGAGCAGTATGAGATCAAAATGGCTGGCCAGGGCAAGAGATACAAAAATGACTGATTAAATGCAAACACAACCCTTTATCCAATAGGCCTCATATGCTAAGTATCTTCTAAAGCCAAACCTGTGAAAGTGTATGATATTGAATATTTAATATTCTGCCACCTCTCAGGTGTTTGATTTAGCAAGGATACCATGCCAATTATAATTCAAACAAGTACAGGAATCCTCAAACATTCCATTACTCTTTAAATATTTATTGAGGACTCCCTCCAACAGCTGGGGAGAGAAGGACAGAGAACAGAACAAAACACATGAGGTAGGTATTAGAGAACAGGACAAAACACTTCAGGTATGTATTTTATGGTTTAACACACACATAAGTATCAGCTTTCCCTTAAGCCTGGTGGCGTAATTAAGTCAAAAACTTTGCCCTGTTGGTACCAAAAAATGTAAATGGTTCCTCTCAGTCAACAGTAAAAGCCACAGACATCTATGAACATTTCAAAACTAAGGAAATTTGCTATTCCAGGAGAGGCCATATTACTCTGGGTTTCCAGTAAGACATGAAGGTCATTCACTTTGTGTAAATATTAAAGAAATAACCTCTGTTGAAAGATTTTTGGCAGTTCAAACTCTTAAATATCTTAAATAGATTTTACTAAAATAAATTATTCTTGAATTCCTCAACTTAATTTTGAAGCAATGAGCTAGTAATAATTCCAGAGATTCAAATAATAGTGCCTATTCAAGAAGAATAAGAGTTTGACATTCTTCTCTACAAAACAACTAGGCACAATTTTATCCATCAGACGTCTATCAACCTACGGATATTGAAAGCTTGGGAGAACAAGATAAAATCAACTCCAACCCTACAGTCAGCTGTAATATCAAGCAGGCATCAACAATGCTATTCATGGATTTAGAAAAATTAATAAATCCTGGGTTGAATGCAAGAAAAGGCTCAAATACAGGTGAAGCATACTCACTTGGGTTTTGTTTCTGCATCTGTCACTTGGCGAATGAAGATACCATCTTCAGGATGTTCAGTGTCATCCATTTCATACATATATGATGATGCTATTGCAAGTGTAGTCCCGTCATTGCTGAAGGCAAGTGAGGCGATGCTAGTAGGATACCGATGGAACTGGCACAACCGCTTTTTGTTAAAGGGATCCCAAATATTTACAAACCCATCAGAACCACCTGCAAGTCATTTTCAAAATAGTTAAAACTGTTCTTAATATCAGGCACAGACATAATTATTATCTTAATAAAGAGTTAACGTCTAAGGTCACAAAAGTTACATTTCACCCAAAGAGCACAGTACCAGATATTTTTTCCAAAATACTATAAAAAGCAAGCACAAATTTTTTAAATCTAAATTACACTTAGGTGAATATCCTTGTTCTTAGGAAATATACATGAAGCCTTCAAGAAGCATGATACATGCTACCTACTCTCAAATGTTCAGAAGACACAGCAGAGAGACAGAGAAAGAGTGAGAGAAATAATGAACAAATGCGGCAAAACCTTAACAGCTCGTAAATCTGGGTAGGAGGTATACTGGAGTTCTCTGTATTGGTTTGTTATTATTTTGCAACTGTCCTGTAAGTCTGAAATTATTTCAAAATAAATTTTTTTAAAAAGTATAAATGTTTAATGTTCTTATAATAGTAGAATGATATTACCTTAATACTAGATATGCTAACATGTCATACTTTACCTGTGGCAAACGTATTGTGGATGTTATGAAAGGAAATGGCATTGACTGGGTAAATCTGCTCAATATTATTTTCCTTGAGTCTGTGACATTTGAAGGCATACTTCTTCTTTTGTACCTCAGGGCTTGGGTCCAAGTACTCAACTGCCACCCGCCCTTCAATAGAGCTTAACACGTAACCCTAGCAAGAGGGGATCAGAAGGAATGAAATGGTAAATCCAGCTTCTAAAAACAAGGCACTAATTCTCAAATTCAACCCATAATAAAGAAGATTACTTCAGAAATGAAAAAACACAGCCTGACTTTTAACAGCGTTACACTCTTCCTATAGTTATACCATTCCAAGAGCTTAAGCATACAAATCATACCTGTTTTTGAAAAACAAATAAGGCTATCATCACTGCTTTCTTCATTGTACCAGTGCCTTGCACACTGCAACCAATAATTTCTAGTTACTCTGTCAAACTTAACCAAGATTTTGAAAGTGTTTCAGTATCATTATTTGTTGTCCTGTCCAAAGGGAACTCAAATCTGCTGTTCCATCAATCAGAATATTTTTTCCTTCACACTACAACTCTTTTTTTTTTTTTTCCACACTACAACTCTTTACCCCTAACAAATCTAAGAAGTTTATTTCCTTCATTAGGAGTGTCAATAATCCAAACCTACTGGGAAAGGAGCCTCCCATCTCAGTCATTCTGCCTCTTACATTTAACTACAATGAGTTGGTTTTATAAACAAACAATAGAGATTTTCAGAAACCTTCAAATGTGGCTTACAATTTCAAACCTTTCACTTTTTCTTGAAAAACAAATATATCAAAGAAAGCACAAGAGAAGGTAAATCCATTATCTATTTTTTATATCTTTTTTTAGTCTTTCCAGGCAGGGAAGACCTATTCCTAAAAATCTGCTTATGGAGGGAAAAAAAAAAAATCAATAAAACCCCTCTTTTAGCTAAGCTTCTATCCTAAACTGAAGATATAGTACTACAGAAAATTTTAGGAAGTATAGAGGCAAATAAAATACTACTTATGAATGCAAACTTATTTTAATCATGTATAAACCTCTAAAGTCTCACATAACTGCCATTCCTTATCTTAAAGGGAAACATACAATTTCCTGAAAAAAGAACTGTGGTCATCATTTAAGGTACTGGCCTTTCAAGATAGAAGGGCCAAGAGAATAAATGACATAAATTATCTCCAATTATCTCACTGCTTCAAGCTCCACAACCACTAAAGGACAGCGATAGGATTCCCATGATATCTGCTGTTTTTAATGACTTTTCTTCTTGCAAAATTCTGATTGCAGCTGACCACATCATCACCTTCCCTTAGAAACTCAAGGATTGGTGGGGGTTGGGGGGGGGTGACTAACTAATAACAGGCTAATCCCATTTAGCAATGGGGTTGAAAGGTAACCCACCCTGTTCATCAAGAGCTTCAGTCATTATATGAAGGACATTACCTCTAACCATTCTTTTGGGGGGAAAGACCTCTATTATTATTAGATCTACAAGGAGGCAAAAAAAAGGGAACAGCAATTTACAGAACAAGTCTAAATTTCCACATTTAAATCTGAATTCACCGGTTTGTAAATTGAAACATCTGCAAAACCGTCTTCCATTCTCATGTACCTGTCAAACATCCAGAACCAGGAATCAACAAGGAACCAGCAGACCTCTATTCAAATCACCGGACAATCCTAGGCAAATTACCTAACATATCTGAACATCGACTCATCTGTAAAATGGGACGAACACACTGTCTTTAATGCAAGACTGTCAAAATATTAACGAAAATATACCTAATTCATTACTCAAAAACTAAATCAATAAAGCTTTAAAAGGCATTGACCAAACCATTACTACATAAGGTCACATAGTTTCAAATTCCAGAAAGGGAAAAAGAAATGGGTCGATACCTGCTTGTTTGGGAAGGCCCGTATGCAGCGGGTCTGGTACTTGAGGCTGGACTCTCGGCGCTGCTGCACATAGCCCATGTTCCGTAAGTCCCAGACCAACACTCTGCGGCCCGCCGTCCCCACGATCAGCCGGTCTCCAGACACTGAGAGAGTGTACACCTTCCCAGAGAGAGCAACACTTGCTAAATAACCATTTACTTGCCTGAAAATGACATTCTGCCCCAAGTTAAAGTGCATCTAATCATAAAACAATAAAAAAATTGGCTGATTAGGCTCCCATATACAAGTACTAATTTTAGGAATTCAACCACGTAATTTGCAAAAAAAACAACAAACCCGCGAAGCTGTTAATGCTTCACCAAGTTTCATGTAATATGTGGTGTAATTCATCCTACAAAGTTGCTTTTGAAGATTAAATCTCTTCACTACTAAAACAAATTAGCTGATTTTTTCCAGCCTTCCTGTATCATTTAGAGACAATGTAAGTGTGACAAAAGTACTGAAAAAGGAGACGATAACCCATGAAAAAAAAATTCAAGATACCTTTCAGTGGGCTTCAGGCTTTTCATAAAACAATTATTTTCAAAGTTATTTTTTAATGACCACCTTTTGGAAGGAGATTTTGCAACTCTTTAAATATCTTGACTTTCCCCAGCTGTCACACCACATAAATAGGCCTTTCCAGGCAGAGCGAGGGAGCCATTGTTAATTAGCTGCTTATTTGCTTTTGGTGGCATACGATCTCAAAATTAAAAGACAAGGAGAGTGGCCTGGCATATGACAAGGCAAATTCTTCTGTCCTGACATCATACTCAACACTAAAGGCAAAAATTCATCTTTAGGGAAAATTTTTAAAGGCATTTTCTCCCCTAAAAGCATCTATTTTTTTTGTCCCCTTATATGCCTGCTTTCTCAATATTAAAACAAATTTCCACAAAAATTCCTTTATAACTACTCATGGAATTTCCTGAAAGCAAACATTTAAAGTAGTTTATTTTCAGATACAATGTGAGACTAAACAGTTAGCAAATTCATGAAAATGGTGGCAAAAAAAAAAAAAATTTTCCTGATCATTTAAAATCTTTTTTTAATCTAGATTTCAGTAACGTAACTGTACTGATTATCACTTTCAATTAATAAGCAGCCCTAATTTAATCTGATCTAATACTTTTTAAAACATGAAGCATCGCTATAAAAATGTAAAGGCTCACAACAAGGGAAGGTATCTCTTCAACAGTCAGTAATTAAACCATATGATAAGAAATTACTAGTATTTTGACTGTTTACCACAAGTCGAGGGAACCAAGTTAGATTTAACAATGCAAGGACTCAAAAGTGTCTACAATCTAGCCTTAACATTCAACAACTAATTTGACCAAGAGGAAAACAAGGAATTAAACATTTAGAACAATTATTTAAGTAGCAGATTTAAGTATATGAGAACTTAAGATTTACCAAATGTTTGCAGAAACAAACAAAACAAAATGTTTGCAGAAAATGGAAACTGATCTCAGAGGTGTGAAGTGCCAAACTTAAAAACACAGAATCCAGAAACAGATGGATTTATAATGGTACAATCATATCAGGAATTTTATCTTAAATCTTTACTACACAGGTGACACACAAGCTTCTAAGAGTGCTTTCTATCACCACTGATCGTAAATCAAGTGAAACCACTGTCACGGGACTGACTAGGTGTATACATTTATCAAGAAAGTATTAAAAAAAAGTGACATAATGAACCTTGCTGAACCAATAAGCAGCTTGATTCAGTGTGGCTGTCCATTATATGATATTCTGTCAGCAATTTATCACAGCTCTTAACATGCTACATAGAACCATAAATCAAAACTAGAAACAATGCAATTATTTTATTCTGAACAAAGGTCTTGCCAGGAGTAGATTCAACTGTGATGTGACAAAAATAATGGCTCTTTGGATGCACTACAGTGTATAATGATAGCTAACAGGAACAGAATAGTATATTTACACTGAGGAAGCAGACTCAAGTGAAGGATACCTTTGAACGGTTAAAACAATCAATCTTTAAAATTAACAACCACCTGATAAAGTCTGATGAGGCTACAAGATGAATGTTCAATTACACTTTCATGGTAAAGAGCAAAAAGTTAGAAAAATACACAAAGTTTCAGTTTTAAGAAGCTTCATTCATTAGCGCCTTCAAACTACATTTGTCAATATTAACAAAATAAACAAATAGTAAAAGCCTGGGAACATGGAACACCTTTCTCACTAAACTTGAAATGATAAACCACTTCACCCTATTAACACTCTTCTGAAATGAAACCTCAGGTCATAAATGAAAATGAGTGATGCCCCATCCCATTTTCTGGTTTGGGCAAGTCAAACCCAATTTAAGACCATCAACAATCTCTGCTAAATGACTTCTCTGAAAAAACCAGGGAGTTGTTTCTTAGTCCCAAGATTTAAAGCATTAAAAATACATGGAAGCAGTTTAAGACTAGTGTTCTCCATTACAAGTTGACCCAAACTCCAGTTAACTTCCCTTTATATTAAAATATTTCTATATAATAGTTATAGAGTCATCATCAATTCTTAACTTCTAAATTCAAAACCAAATTCATCAAACATGCCTCAAATCAAATCACCCCAAGTACTACAATTTTTGTTATTAACATAAAGTGCCTACCTTTTCAGGCTGAGAGAAGGTTCCAGCATTACAAGGAGTTCTGGGATCCCACAATTTAACTGTCTGATCCCAGCTTCCAGTAACCATCACATTCACTTCTGGACAGTATTCAACACATCTGATGGGGGCATCATGGGTTCCAACTAGATTTTCTATAGGAAAACAAAAAAAGCCAACACCTAGTTTTACTACCTCTACTAAACAAAGATCCCTCAAATAAACGAGAAAAGGAAACATTCATTCAACTGTGATGAACTGGCTGGGACAAACTCCATAGAAACGTCCACACATGGAAATTCTCTCCATGATGCAGCTGCAAAAAGTCATCCACACCGTCTCCTCACCTCATGGCACAGTTTGATCCATTGTCATGGCACCATCCAAAGGCTGCCTTAACTTTCAGACTACATGAAAATGGTGGCATGCCTGTTACTTTCCCTTCTTGATTTTAGCTTCCTTAAAATCAGGGATTACGTTTAACTCTTTACCTCTGACTGCATGTAGTGTAGTCTGGTACATAGCAGGTGCTCAAGAAATACCTGCTCAATAAACAACTGAGTAAAGAATACTGGGCTTCTAAATCTAGATAAAGACTTTCTTGAACATTAAGCCAACGCTTAAGTGAAACTTATTACACAGTTACAGGACTATCTGAGAGCACGGGATAAGGAAAACAGGGAGTTTTATGACAATTATTTCTTTTGATTTTCATTTATTTCATTTGGTTTTCATGGTGGGTCAAACTTCCAATACATAATTTTTTCCTTTCAATTTCAACTCTTCATGTTATTCACATTATCACATTCATTCATTCATTCATTCAACATTACAGAGTGTCTACCAATGTGCCACAATCTGTGCTATACATAGATGAACAGTGACATACGGTCAGGAGCCTCAAGCAAGAAAGCTACCTGTTTAAAAATATACCATTTAAATAAGAAAGGAAATTATCTTGTGAAACCTGGCAATGATCTTCGGAGAATAAACAGCCAATTCCCTAAATTATGGTCTATAACATCTACAATTTTTGTCTGCTTTTCAACATTTTTCCCCCAAATTTTCAAAGAGTACTTACAACTATAAACTCTACCTACATAGGGTAAGCTAGCAACAAACTCAAACATCTGCAGTTACAAAATAAAGTGACTTCTTGCAAAAGCCTCTTCTGACTCAAAGCTATCTTCTTTTGACAAAATATTGTCCCATTTCTCTATTCATACCTCCACAGACTCATCCTCTATCTAGCCACATCTCTGTGCTCTGCACTCTCAAGTACCTCTGTGTCCAATATATGCACCTACCAAAAATAAATACAAAATAAACAGCTTAGCTAGAGAGCTCTGTGCATTTTGGGTTCCATTCTAATCTCTGCCCCAAAGTCACCATAAAATCTGGGGCACATCGTTTCATATCTGGAGTCTAGAAAACAAATTAAAAGAAAACACACCTTCTTTTTATTCATTCAATAAATGCAACTGAAGCACATTCTACTGCTGAACAGTTATATGAACAGAATTAATACAATACTAGGACAGGGTTAGCTATCTTATAATGTTAAAAAAACCTAAAAATCTGTCTTCAGTCTAAACTAAATTAGCTTCTGAGAAAGAGAACTGTCAAACATCAGCACTGTCCTAACAGAACACAGACCACTACAGGATCCAGTCCATTTCTAAAGACAAGGAAAAAGTCAAATACTTCAGTGCTACTTGATGTAAAATTTAGGACAGAAATCACAATGAGCTTTACTGTGAAATTAAAAAACAAAACAAAAAAAACACATAGATATGTATTTGCCTATATAGATAGATAAATACACACACAGACAGCGTGTGTTTGTGTGACCACTAACATACTGGTTATCATCTAACAAAAAATAACTAAATTCAAGCCACTTATGTCTAAGCAATTTAAGAATGACTCTTCCTACATAAATACTTAACGCTCTTAAAAACCACACAAGTTGACACAATAATAAACTGGCAAAAATGTGACCATATTACCTTGATCAGTGTTCAAATCATGCATTTTCAATTGATGATCTAATCCTCCACTCCAGGCATGTGTTGGATCCTACAAAATTAAGTTACAGATCATTTAAGACTTTTGCAGTTTTAGAAAATGTGTTTCAAAATCCCTGTTTCTATAGCCAACCACTCAGTTAATACTCAGAATGATGAACATTCATTACAATAAATGGCTTGAACATTAATTGTAAACAAACAAAAAACAAACCACATAAAAAGCAACTTGGTGCTCACAAAAACTGCATCGGCTAACTGAGGGCTGGCATATTGTGTTCACTAAACTGGCTAAAAATAAAAAGGCATTCTTTCTAAATCTTCCTCTTAATAGAGCAAACAGATCTTACTGTTTCCAAGGCAAATCTCAAATATAATTGTCAAATGTCCAGAAGGTCTGTCAGGTTACTGCATTAGACTCAACTTGAAAGTGGAGACCGAGTCTCCGATGTTTGCGTCTCCCCATCGCCAAAACGGTACCTGGGCCAAGGGAGGTGCTAGGGAAAAGCTGAACAGCTGTCCCAGTAACTCCACCAACAGAAGCCTTAACCCAAACTGGCAGAGGGAGTTTATTAACGTAGAAAGTGGGCAGGATCGGAAACTGAGGACACCTACGTAGAAAGCGCAGTCCAGGACCGCGCCGGTGTGCTGGTACTTGAGCCGCATGGAGTTGGCTGGCACATCATACAGGCGCACGGACGTGTCCCAGGAGGAGACCAGCAGGAACTGGGAGGTGTTGGGGCTGAACTTCACCGAGGAGATGCCATCCTCGGGAGGCTGGTTCAGCTTGAACTCGTTAGAGCCGGTCATCTATGGAACAAGCGATCCGAGTCTCCAACGGGCCAGAGGCCGCGCCGGCTGACCACGGGGTGGACGGGGGCGGACCGCGCGACGGACCCCAGGGAACCTCGGCGACAAAGTCTCTGCGCCTGCGCGCCCGCCACCGTCGAAACTCGTCCGCCAGCCCCCGGCGCCGTCCATCTCCAGCTCCCCAACCCGCCGACCAGCGGCGCCGCACCCCTCCCTCCAGTCCCGAGGCCGGCCCGTCGCACCCCTCCTGCTGCGGGCTTCCGCACCCCAGGGAACCCGGCGCTCGTGACCCAGGCGCTCCTAAATAATAAGAGGAAAGCGGAGGAAGCGCAACGGGCTTCCCCGCGGACCGCTCCGCTCGCTCCGGACAGAGGAAATCCCCCGAGAGTCCGCTCCTGCGCCCCGTCGCCTCGCCCTGCCTCGCTACCTTGAGCAGATTTCGGAAGCAACGTCTCCACCAGTCTCCGTTGCTCCCCGCCGCCTTCCTGTGTCCCTCGGAGAACTCTCGGGATGGGCGAAAGGGGAGGGGAGGGAACCGCAGCGTATGCTTGTCATTGGCTGATTTCAAACACCAACGTCTCGTTCTAGGCAGCCGATTGGTCCGTTTGGCTGCCCATCATCGGTCAACGCAGTCATCCTGTTCCGGCTCAAAGGGAAAACGCGGCTTATCCGATCACGTGGTCTCGTTTCCCCACAAGGCTTAGGTCCCCGCGTGCGAGTTGGGCCAGTGGAAACTACAACTCCCAGCAAGCACCACACCAAGGCCGCGCGCTTACGCCTTCTCCTACTGTTTTGCGGCACGCTGGGAGGTGTAGTCTCGTTAAGGCCTACGCCCTGCCTGTTCTCCGACTAGTAGGCGGGAAAGATGCTCTTTCCAGCTTTACCTGAGGTGTTCTCGCCATTTCGGTTAAACTCTCAGGCACAGGAGACCCTTCGGTCAATATTTCTGTAGGGTTAAATTCTCCCTTTCCCAGGAGGTGCATACGCCCGTGAAGTTAACCAAAAATCGGAGTGAAGGAAATATTTGTTCCCATCAATTGGATTATTTGTTCCGATTTTTTCAGTTTCCTGGAGTTTCCACCTATAAACCAGTGTCTCACATTTCCTATTGTGTTAAGTTCTATTGATCTCACAGAAGTTCACCTTTATTTATATTATGCTTTATTTCTCCAATTCATCTTTCCAGCAAGCATTTATTGAGCACCCATCACGAACAAGGCCTGGCTAGAGGCTCTGGGAAACACAAGGAGCTCTCTGTCCAAAAGGGTGGACAGACCAGAAAACAAATAATATGTAATGTGTTAAGGCTCAAACACTTTCCTATAAAGATGTGTTTATGAAAGTTCTAATATGGTAAACATAAGCCCCCCTTGCCCACCCACATCCACACCAACACCCACCACTCTCCAGAGTTACAGGCTTAGTTTGCTCCAATTTCTGTTTCTAGAATCCTCCAGGAATAAGAGGTTCAAAAAGGTTGCTTCAGAAATGAGAGATGATTTGATGGCCACTAAAGAGAAGCAATACTTAATTTATCACTAGAATGCCCTGACTTAGCTACTGTTGAATGAAAAAGTTTCACTGAATAGTTTCAATTTAATCCATGCTATAACATCTTTTTCACTGCCTTTTACTAAGAAAAAAAATCTTATTTTATTATTTGATTTTGTGTGAAGGGAGAGGAAATTGTTGGGTTTAAAGTGCTTAACTCATAAGGTACACTAATAAGAGGAAGTGTTGTTAATTTTTATTCATTCACACAACCTGAATTAGGTACATCTTTTTATGATTCCTGACACACACACACACACACACACAACCCTATCCATTGCTTTGATTATATTACTACTGAAAAGACAAATTCTTGCCTTCCTCCCCACCAGTCCTCATGCTCGGTTCTTTCTCTTCTCAACAAGTTAATGTCCAAGTTTGGAATTTTAAAAAATGCAATGCCTTGCCTCCATTCTAACTTTGGCTAAATAATTTCATCTCGTGATTTAGTTGGTTCCCTCTCCCAGTTTTTATTTAATTCTATTGGTGTTTTGAGATTCTGGGCATGAATTACTCACTAATAAAATCTAAGTATATTTCATTATCCAGTGTGTGTATGATTCAGGTCCCTCTGGACATGGACTTACAGCCAGACTCCATTTGAGTTTGAAGAAACGTTAATCTTTTAAATCTAGTTTAGAGACTGAAAGAAGGCTGATTATTTTGCTTATTATTCAAACAAATTAATAATCTTGAGATAGAAAATCTGGCAACAAGGGAATCTTGGATTTAAATTGTTGTCCAAATGCCAAGTCTATTTTTTGTTGTGGTGATACTTTAAGTTACCTGTAAGGGAGAGAAATTCCTAGAACCTAATTACACCATTGGGTCCTCTGCTAAATTCTGGGCTGGTAAAAAAGCCAAATTTACACTATATAACAAACTGGGAAATGGTCATTCCCTAAAATCTTACTGGCAAAACCACTCTACCTGTGAGTGCCTTGACTGGCAGTGACTAAAAGAAATCACTTCCTACCAGAGGAGAAAGACTAAAGAGGATATAGTGGCCCAATAATGTTAAAACCATCATCTCTTTTAAAAACCATAATCTTTTGAAATGCAGACAAGAATGGTATAGGTGGAAAATTCACATCTAACCAGTTCCTTGGAAGCAATTTGGTTATTTTGTGTAGACTATTCCAATAGCCATATTAGAGGAAAAGAAATTCTTAGGAGTTTGATTATAAAGTGGAAGAAGAGAACTTCACTGAAATAAATGTACCCAATAAATCAGAAAAAAAACGGATCCAATGTCTTCACTTTCCCTCTCTGACTAGCAACATTTACCGTAGTATTCCACATATACTAGGGCTCAATAAATATTTAATTTAACCAAGTTGAAATGAAATAAATGCAATTGAACTAACAGTATTGGCAGATGTGCTCTTGGGTAACATACTTCTGACGTCATCTTGGAATAGATTGTGATTTTAATGAAATTTAATGTAAGAAGAAAAAATGATCTCAAAATGGATAAAATCATCTAATCCTTTTAGCTAGGCACTTTAGACGGAATACTTGGTGTCACCTAAACGGTTTAGGCAGATATTTTCACAAAATGCAGATAAATTTTGTCTCTCGGCTCAAAAGGACAAGTTTAACCAGCAAATGTTTCCTTCTAGAAGCTGAGACCGGGCTTGAGCGCTGGGTACTCGCGGCTCTTTTGCACTGGCTCAACCGGGCCCAGGACTCGGTCCTCGAGGAGCCATCGGCCTCCTCCAAACTCATCCTTCTCTAGAGACGTCTTACAAGGAACAGGTGGCTATCTAACAGACGCGAGTCTGCGATTTGCATGACACTCGAGCGGCTGATTTCTCCCAACCGCGCGCTCCCAGCCCGGGAGCGGCAGCAGGCGTCGGGGCGCGGCTATCTCTGGGGGGCCGGGTCGCGCGGCAGGGTTCCATTCAGTGCAAGCGTCCGCGCACTAGCCGGTAATCCCATCATTTAGCCGCGCGCGATGCAACTATTAACAATAACAACAAAAGAATGAGCGAGGCGCCTTCCGCCCGCGCCTTCTTTGCCTGATTTCGGGCCTCGGATCCCTCCTCCACCGAAAAGCGGCCGTTCAGCAACCAGTTTCCGCTTAGCTCGCGGCGCGCAGCTGTGCCACTGGCCGGGGGACTGCGCGCGTTAACAAGGAGGTGGTCGCGCGTGACTCAGCGGAGCAAAGCGGGCGCTTTACCCGCTCCCGGCAGCGCCGCCTTGTCAGCTCTGCGCCCTAGGAAAGGAGGCGCGCAGTACTGGTTGAGCCACGTCTCAGCGAACCCTGCTGCGGCCAAGCCCAAGGCCATCAAGTGCTGGGAATCACCGTGCTGGGATGATGCTGCTCCACCCCGGCCCGGCTCGATCCGAGAAGCCAGCCGCTTCCAGCAGCCGGCCCGCCTCCCCGTCTTTATCCGTCCGTATTTGGGCTCCGGAGCTGGATTCCCGCCGGGATGCGCCCCAGCCCGCGCCAGGGCTAAGAGCTCCAGGGGTAGGGGTGCGGCTCCATCCTTGTGCAGCCTTGGCGGCGCCAAAGCCCTGACCTCTAACCTCTGGCCCTGGCCCCACCCTCCATGTGGGAAGATTTCGACCTTCTCGCAATACAGACGCCGGCAAACCCTTCCACGGGAAACCTTCGCGCGTTAGCACGGTTATCAATCAGTCCCACCAAAGTTAGCAACGATGTTTAAAACATTTTATTTTTTTTTTTTCTCCTCTTTAAAAATATTTACATATCTGAAATCTCCTCTTTCGTCCGTAACCATCCTCGGGATGAGGCAAACGAAAAAGGCGATTAATTTTTCAAAGCCCCCGAGGGCCTGGCCTGGCCAAGCTTGTGTGCATGTACATATATACAGGTGTATTTATGGAGGGCGGGAATCTGGTTTTGTTGGTGTTCTTTTCTTTTTCTGATGTTTTCTACCAGCCAGAGCCGATCTGGCCAAAACTCCTCTTCCCACCACCACCCGAGAACATCCCTCCAAAATGTTTTCAAAGCGTGTTGATTTGGCTTGGGTAGAAAGCAGGCTATCTGGCTTGAGAAATGCAGGTAAATACCGAAATAATCAAAACAAAAAGGACTGAGGCCATAAATAAGAAATAATGAATACACATGGTGTATTTCTTAATATTTCGGGGACCACGCCGCCTTGCTCCAGAGCCCGGTAACGGGCGCAGCCCGCTCCAGGCTGGAGGCTGCCGGGGGCCAGCGGGTCAGTAGTCGAGTTTGTTGTAGAGGTTGTAGAGAGGTAAGGCCGAGAGGTTGCTGCCGGGGTAGTAAAGCGGCGCCGGGAAGGCGAGCGAGCGAGGCACCGGCACGCGGAGCAGCGAGCTGTCCCGGAACACCAGCGGCATGCCCACGAGAGTCTGCGCCGACGCGTGCGCCATGTTGGCCGCCTCCAGCTCCGCCGAGAGCTGCCTCTTCCACTTGTTGCGGCGGTTCTGGAACCAAGTCTTGACCTGGGTCTCGGTGAGCTGCAGGCTGGAGGCCAGGCAGGCGCGCTCCGAGCTGCTCAGGTAGCGCTTCATGTCGAAGGTGGACTCCAGTTGGTACACCTGGCTTCGCGAGAAGACCGTGCGCGTCTTCTTCTTGGCGGCGCCCGCCTGCCGCTCGGCGCCGCTGTCTCGCGGCTGCTCTGGCCCCGGCGACGGCGAGCCAGCGGGCAAGAGCCTCTCTTTCTCTTCCTTAAAGTCCGGGTGCGAAGGGGAGAGGAACGGTGTGCGCTCCGAGCCCGCCGGCCCCGCGCCTGCGCTGCCTTTGGGGGTACCTAGGGAGGGAGAACAGATAGGACGGCCATGGGGGTTAGGGAGTCTCAGAGACCCCCAATTTCTCGCCCGGACCAGAGCGCTGGCAGGTGCTGCAGACTTGGTACCATCTTACCAACCCCCTCCTCTTTTCCCTCTCGCTCGTATCCAGCGCTTGGCACGCCGGCCTTTAAAAAGCAACAGGAGAAGGACCTAGCAGTTCTGGGTCTAGGGTGCGGGTCTGTGATCTCTTGCTCCCTGCTGAGTGAAAGGACAGGTGGCAACGGGGGAGGAGGCCCGGAGGGAGATATTAGCATCATTTTAAAGGGTGATTTTTGCTTTGTAATAACTGAGCTGGAAGAGTTCCCCGAGCTTTATAGGGTGGCATCATTTCACGGGCCGTTTGTTCCGAAATCACGCTAAGGACATAACGCGGGGCTCGCCTCAGGAACCATCTCTGAAACGCACCGTTGTCAATCATCTTGGAGTGCTTACCATTCCGAGGAGACAGAAACTCAGCGAGCGAGGGAGCAACAGGGAAAGCGCGAGACAGAAACAGAGAGAGAGAACAGGGAGACAAGCAAAAAAGGTGCAGGAAGAGATTCTGCGGTAGAGAGAGATCCGGAAAAGGAAAAACACTGCTCAGAACCGACTCGTGTCCGGCAAGAAAGTATCCATGTACAAAGCGAATGTTGAGGGAGAGCCGCCAGGGTGCCCAGCTCGCTGTGGTCCACTCTCCCTCCACCCTCCCAAGCTGTCCGCCCACTCTGCGTCCTCCCAAGACAGCCTCACAGGGTCTGTGTTCCCTGTCTCCTCCCGAGCCACCGCCTGGTGGGAAGAGCGGAGGAGGCATCAGGGCGCCGGCGTCCCCTCCCCTCGGCCAAAGACCCCGGGCGCCCCGGCTCCGGCCGGAGGGGGCCCGCCGCGAGATCCCTGGCGGGGCGCGCAGCCTCCCTCCCTTTGCTCTCGCTTGTCGCCGGGTGTGCTGCGTGCGATCCTTACCCAGGCAAGGAAAAGGGATGGGGGGATGGTGCTTGGGGCTCGGCTCCTTAGGGCCGTGCGGGTCCGGGCAGAAGCAGGAGGGCGCCTTCCAGCCGTCGTCCGGCTCCTCCTCCTCCGAGGACACGGACAGGGGGCGCTTCCTGGCCGGCCAGCCGACGGACTCCCGCGGCGCCTCCGACGGCCCCCCGCCCAGGATGGACTGGATGGTGAAGCTGGAGACGCCGCCGGCCGCCGGACACCCCTTGCCCGCATCTTCCTTGCTGCCCATCCTGGGTTCATAAGAAATTGGAGGAAACCAAGAACTCCCTTTAGAGACGATCTGGGTGGAAGGTGGTGCAGACAAGCAGGCAGAGGGGAGGGGCGGGGGAGGAGAAGGTTCGGGGAGGGGGACGGCGAGGCTGGCGAGACGTCCCCTCCGCGCCGCGGCACGCGGGCATGGGACCGCTGCGCGGGGGTCCCTGCCCACCGGGCTCTGGGTGCGCCCGCCCAGCCCCGGCGCGAATGCCCTTTCTCAGCCGGCTGGCTTGCCCGGCACCCCGCGGCGCAGAGGCGGTGCGGCCTCATTTGCATAGAGGTTACCCTGACGCGGCCAATCGCAGCGCCGCCGAGCGGCCCCGGAAATTTTCAAAAAGCCCGGGCCGGGCACACTGCGTCCATGCGCCTGGGGAGCAAGCCAAGAGCCCGGCGGGCATCGGCTGTGTCCACTCCAGGGGCAGCCGGGGGCCGAAGGCAGCATGGATTCCAGCCGAGTGACTCTGACCCCTCGGATCCCATCTCTCTCGAGGAATGGGACCAGCTAGGGACTCCGGGCTGGAGCGGCCAGTCGCCTCCCGAGGGCTCCGGGTCCTCGCTTTCTCCGGCTACTCCATCATCCTTTCGCAGACACACCTCCGCCCTGGTCCCGGCCGGCAAATGTTCCACCCGCATCCCAGCGCTCTGCCTGGAGGGTTAGTCAGGAGCATGTGCCTGAATATTGACTCTCTTGTCCCGAGCGCAGCCAGGGCCCTGGGAGTACAGGAACTCCTGTCATTCGCCACCTACCGCCCCATCCTCGTCACGGGCCCAATGGGGCTGTATGGTCTCGGAGGCTGGGGGCGGGGGAAGCCCTGGATCTGGAGTCAAGAGATTCCTGTTGGAGTTCCAACACCACCATTTACATG